>NW_024412426.1:13554974-13711560 GCF_014898765.1 Herpailurus yagouaroundi
TAGTTCCATATATATGGAATATATATGGAATATAGTTCCATATATATATATATCTATATATCTATATAGATATATAGATATATATAGATAGATATCTATATCTATATCTATATCTATATCTATATCTATATCTATATCTATATCTATATCTATCTATCTATCTATCTATCTATCTCACATTGGTCAATGAATACCCAAGGATCAGAATCCAAGTGATTGGAACACGATGCATCCGTGTCGTGTATTTTGCATTTCTGAGATTGAGTGCAGTATTTCCCCTGCAGCTGGCCCCCTGCCCCGGGGGTTCTTCTCCTGGGCAATGGCCGCATCATCTGCTGGGAGCAAAGCTAGAAACCCTAACAGTCTGACCACACTCCTTCCTCTTTTGTGCCTAACGTCAGATCAGTCACCAGCTTCTCCTTGTAAATGTACCTTGATTCTGTTTCTCTCCTCACAAGCTTCGCTTTAGGGAGTAGAAGAAAGGAGGAACTGTTTGCCATTCGCACCTCAGAAGAAGAGGATACCATGACTATTACAGATAAAATGGAATTGCCGAAAATACTTGAGCTCATCTCTGCACATGCGCTCCATGATTTGGACATTGATTTTGCAAATGAGACTTTGTCACATATGTAGAAAGGAAAACCTGGTAACAGTAGGAAATTTTTATTTAACTCCAGTCAGAGCATCCCCACACAGTTCAGGTTCTGCTCTGCTACACTTGGGGGCTTCTTTCTTCACTTTGTTTCTTCTAAAGCCTTGAATTGCTCCATGATCTAATATCTTTGCTCCATGAACTGCTCAGTCTTCTGTCTCTAACTTCTTCTTTGATAATTGTTATCACTGAGAAACAATGTCAAACAAAAGACACCTCTTCTCCCTGGCAATCTCACAATGCCTCCACATCATTCTCTGTCCAGTAAATATTTCCCTCCATCCACTCCCTATGCCTTTGTCTGTTCTTTCCACTGTCTTGTCCTCAAAAGACTCTAAATTTTACTGGAAGAGGTTGGATTGTACTCACCATGTGCCTGATAGTCTTAAGCAGTTGTTATTAACCATTTTGGTCTCAGAAATCCGTTATACTCTTAAATAATATCATAAACTTCTAAAAGATTTTATTTTTATTTATGTGGGCTATCTCTATGGATATTTACCATATTAAAAACCGAAACTGAGAAAACTTATTAAAATGTGTATTTACTTTAAATACATTGATGTTGGGGCACCTGGGTGGCTCAGTCGGTTGAGCGTCTGACTTCAGCTCAGGTCATGATCTCACAGCTCGTGAGTTCGAGCACCGCGTCGGGCTTTGTGCTGACAGCTCAGAGCCTGGAGCCTGCTTCAGATTCCATGTCTCCCTCTCTCTCTGCCCCTAACCCACTCAAATTCTGTCTCTGTCTCTCTCAAAAGTAAATAAAAACATTTAAAAATTTTAAATACGTTGATGTCATATTAATATAAATAACATTTTATGACAATAATCAAATTTTCAAGAACCAAAAAAAAAATGAGATCCATTTTTACAATTATCTTTGTTGTTTGACTTAACAGAAAACAGCTGGATTCTCTTATCTGCTTTTGAATCCAATCTGTTGCTATATCACACATCCTGTAATTTCTTGAAAAACTCCATCACACACTCGTGAAGTAATGAGAACAAAAAAAGGCAAATGACCTCTTACTGCTATCATGAAAATAGTTTTGACCTTGTGGACACCCTGAGAGCTGTGTACACTTTAAGAGCTGTTCCCTAGAGTAGAGAGAGAAACCACCAGCTCTCTTAAGCAATAATGGTTGAGGACCACAAAGAAAATGACAATCTCTCCCTCTCCAAACAAACACTTGTGTTTTAGTCATGTTGCAGACAGCCTTTGCTTCTCTACTGGGAAAACTCTTGGTTGACTCATGCTGCTTCCATTTCCAGACCGGCCTCCTTCCCTGCCCTCGTCCCTCCCTGTTGAATAACTGTGCATCTTTAAAATTAAGAACCGGTTTCTTTTTTTATTTATGAAGCTCTCTCTACCATTTCAGTTTCTCTGATTGGAATTCACCACACCTTCTGGACCTCACGTACTCCCAACCTGTAGCACTTTATTTTAGTAAGGCATGTTAGCATGAACCCCAATGTAGGAACCTGGGGTTTGACTCCTGACTGCGATTTATTAGTTGCATGACCCAGAACAAGTTTTCGAGGTCTTGCTTCTAAGTACCTTGGTTGCTCACCTATAAAAGAGCATAAAATCCTATAAACCTGTAAAATCTTCATGTGGATTTTGTGGTAATCAAATGAGATAATTTCTATGAAATACTTAGAACAGTTCCTATCAGATAGTAATTGCTCAACAGATGTCATCTGTCCCTATTCGTACTATTGTCATAATTATTATTATGTTTCTGCCTCACTTAAATAAACTATATTCCCCGGATCCACCTGTGATGACTGAAAGATAGAGACTGCTCAGTGAGATTTATTTAATAGATTAAAGAGTAAATAAAATTTTTAGGTCTTGTCACATTCTTTTTTAATTGCTTGAATAATAGCATGTATTTTGAAATGAGTCAGCATAAAGGAGTAGTAAGAATTATGCGCCAAGAGGGCACAGTGCTTACTTAACTAGAAGTTACCAGTTAATAGGCCTTATGCAAGTAATATCACCATTGTAGAACTTCCATCTGCAGAATAAGCAAAGACTTTTTTGTTCACCTTACAGGATTTTTGAGAGGATAAAAAAAATGCACCCGAAAGCAAGCCAAAAACTGCAAAGGGTCAAGTAAATATAGGGAGTTGTGGTTGTCGTTATTTTTAAATAGAGTTAGTTGGTGTTTTAGCAATGTCTGCCTTCTAAGAGACATTAATTCTTGATTGTCTTATATGAAACATTTTCCTTTTTAAAAATTAGTTATTATTAAGGTATGATGGAATTTTTAGTTCCTGATTACCAAATGTAGAACATATAACATAAAAGTTGAAACAAAACAGAAATGTATTTTATGGCTTCACAAATGATCTCTTTGTTTCATCATCCCAGGTGCCTGTGGTGGCCATACTGGGCTCAGGTGGAGGGTTCCGAGCCATGGTCGGATTCTCCGGTGTGATGAAGGCACTATATGAATCAGGAATTTTGGACTGTGCTACTTACGTTGCTGGCCTTTCTGGCTCCACATGGTTAGTATGCATTTTAAATCTTAGTTATATCATGCTAAATGTTTTGCATTTATCTACCTCAAACCTTAGAAAAGAAAAGAGGATTTCGAAAATTAACCTTAACTTCATGTTACTGAAGTATTGCAGCTTCATTGAATAATTTGCTTCTTAAAAACGTTTTTTATGGCAAATTCATACATAATGATGACTCTTGTCATAAATTTACTCCCTTTAAGCCTGTTTGTAACTTAAAATGCAGTTAAATGTAAAACTTAAAAATAGATCAATTGAAATTCTATATAAATATCACAGAGGTGGAATAACATACTCCACCCGTAATTAATTTAATCTTCCTATAATTTTCTGATTTGTAATCTTTCAGCAATCATGTCTAAGTCTCCATGATTCACTGGGTATTCATTTTCTTCTCTAGGGCAAATAGAATGAAATGCAAGATACCTTAGTATATAAAAGAAGAAAAACAACTTTTGAATGCAGAAATGCAATAAGTTTCACTGATTTGCATATAATTGTGAAATTAATCCTTTAAATGTATTTATGCGCAGCTAAATCTGGATAGAAACATAAAACATCTGCATGTATAATATTTGTGCACTGTAGATTTGACTTTTCACAAACGTGTATAAAACATGTTCAAAGACTCTACTGTGTACTTTTTGGTTTGCCTAACTCATAGAAGCACACTGAAAATCAAATATTAGTTCTTCCCCAGATGTCTCAACTATGAGTGTCACCTTATTACAAAATGTCTGACTTTGAATTACAAGGCTTTTTAATCATGCAGCCATAGTAAAGTTCATCTATTATAATACTATACTAAATATGTCTAGCACTCTAAAATTTCTGTACCTTCTCATCCTGTGAGATGGATCTGAGTTTTTTCATTTTTCAACTAAAGAAAATTTGACTCAGAAGCCAAGTGATTTGAACCAGCATGTAAAGTCAGGCTTTTGATCCTCTGTTCTAGCATTCTTTGAATTAAACCATAACCTTCTATTGGACAGGTATAGATTCTACATAGAGATTCACCTATAAAGAGTCTACAGTTTCTTAAATATTTTGAATCAGATTCTTTAGCTAAGAAACAAAAACTTAGAATTATGGTTGCCACCTTCTTTGTATGTACCCTCAAAATGATTTATCTCTTTTGAAAAAAGGGTGTAGCCCATCATTATTCTTTCCCTTGAAGGAAAGAACAGGCACCTGCCTGTTTAATGAGTAATATGATGGAAAAACTTGGACCCTTAGATTAATTTGCCTACTCAAGCATTTTGTTATTACTCTTTGAATGGCTTTCTTTCTCTGAATTCAATATTCGTTAGATCCCTGTGGTCCATCCCTGACTGATACATTACAGGAAGCTTACTTTCTTAGACTCAGCTAGTAAAGACAGAGCAGGTGTGATTTGGGGTGCTGATTTGAGGGTATAATAATGCATGTTTAGGCTTAATTAGAGCTGCAGTCATTGAGTTGGTTATGGATTTGGGGCAACTTTGGGCGACATCTTATATTCTGTCGGGATTCGAAAAACAAGTCCTGCAAAATGTAATTAAGAGAATTTTAAATGTTACAGGCCAATCATTTAAACATTTACAGACCATGCGTTTCTATATACAAAAATTTCTATATACAAAAAATTGTCTAAATTCCTCAAGATTAGCCTTCACTAATTTATTCTATTTCCTTAAAGGACACTCACTCCTAAAATCCTTACAATTGATTTTCACCTGAAAGCACCTAATTTTCAAATGTAATGGTGTCTTGAAATTCTTTTTCTCCTTGACTTTTTGGGGGAGCCAGGGAGGGTGAGGTTGGCAGTTGGGACATTTCACACATTAGCTGTCCCTCTTACAAATCCCTCCTACTATGCCTTTTTGTTTTTATTTCATCCTCTCTTATTACTCTGCCCTCCATACTGTCTTTACTACTTTCACTGCTTTTCTCCTTAATGTGAGGAGACCTCCTTTTTGTTCTGTTATATCTACACCCCACCCCCTTGGTAATTTCACCAATTTCTACCACTTCAGCTATTACTACCAATAATTTAATTCATGGGACTCTAGAACACCCCAAAAGCTAATGGACCAAAAAGGGAAGGAAATCCCTAATGGACAATGCAAAGTAGCTGTCAGAGAAGAGCATCACGTAAAAAATGACCCAGAGGTCAAGGGTGGAGAGTACTTCAAGAAATAGTGGGTCTTTTAGTAGAGTGAAACATGGGTGAGAAGCTTAGCTTAGAACTGGGTTTGGAAATCTTTAGTGGTTTTAGCAAAAATCACTAAAGGAAATAAAGAAAACTCTTGATCTTGAAATTGCAAGTAAGAAGTGAATAGAAGATGAAGAAAGGTGGGGAGGTAAACCTTTCAGGTGCTGTATTTCAAGAAGGGGAATATAGGAACTCGGGGAAGGGTTTTGGTTTTGTTTTATTTTCAGAATTTCAGGGACTTGGATATTTTTGTAGAAGTCTGAAGTAAAGGAAATAATGTAAAAGGATAGATGGAAGGTAAAGAAATAGGTGGTTTGTGGATAGAAAAAGATTCAGACAGAGACAGGATGGGACAAGAGAAGAAGGACAAGTGAAAGCTGTTCATTGTGGAGAGAAGAGATACTTCCTGAACAGAAGAAAAGGTGGTCAGGATGATGCATGTTCATTTTCTCTTGAACAGTATAGGCAAGAAGGTAAAAAGTTCAAAGGAAGGAATTCGGAAAGACTTGGATAAACAAATTACACTCTTGTGTTGTGTAAGTTTTTATATTCTGCTGACACATGACCATTACTTGGCACAAATGAGGTAATACGGAAATATTTGGAGAAGCCCTGGACCTCCCAAAAAGGTTTCTGTGATCACAAAAGAGAATTTTATGTAGGACAAAGGCTTCCCTTATAATTGCTACTACCCTTATGGTAATTATTTCTGAAATTATTTGGGGATGATACTGTGCTATTCATTACATATAAATGTTAGCCAACCAGTTGGCACAACTCTCTTCCCCAGTACAGCTTCATCTGCAGAATCATAAGGGGCTGTGGGCTCTTGACTGCCACGCTTGTATGACCTTGCCATCTAAAGACAAATCAGAGTAGCTCTGCAATGATAGCAGTGGGGCTCAGTCCATTAATGTGACCCAAACGGAATTCAAGGAGAACTTTCAGTTCAGGAGTCTGAAGACTTCCCGCAGCATTGAACAATGAAACAATTTTAGGGGATGTTGCCAGATAAGAGGTGATAGTCTAAAAGATCAAGGTGTAAGTTAGAGAAAAATATGTTGTTTGGGGTGGTGACTGTGCTTGGCTTGTTCGCTTAAAGAATCTCTCCAGTTTATCACACACTGAATGACTAAATGAAGATTTGCATAAGTAACTGCCTCTTGAGGGGAAAATTAATCTAGAGATTTCTTTAGGGTTTCAGGCTATTTGCTTCACAAATGTCAAGGGTCTTCTCAAGCCATTCCGAATTTTAGTGCTTTTGAGACTTGCTTTTGACACTTTTTTAAGCATAGAAATTCTATATGTTTACCCCTAAGGATTCTGATTTGGCAAGTCCTTGGAGGCCAGGCACTGATATTTTAAAACATTGGCCAGGCGATCTGGAGGAAGAAACTGCACTGAGAATTCCTTGTGCAGTTTTGACATGATTTAGGTCTTAGAATTTCACACTTAGCCTAAAATGCATTCATATGGAGAGAATGATGTGTTCCATCATATAAATATGTTGAAAAATTAGAGGCCAGTATCTTCAGATTTATAGAGAAATAAGTTGAGGATCCTTCCATTCATTAATTAACTATTTGTAGAGGCCCTGCTATGTCTAAGTCACTTGGTTTCAGAAATTTGATTGGTATAATTGGGAATCACGTATTAGTAAAGAGGTGAAAATTAAGACTTAACTATAGAGTTGCAAATTGGGGTGATGTTTGTGTGCTTTCGATGGTAGCATGTCCACAGAAACTAGTAACAGTGAATCCTGCCTTGGTGCAACCAAGGAAACAAAGACAGCTATTTAAAGAAAACTGGCCATTGCCTACCCCTCCGTCTTTAGCATCACCAAAGCTAAAACTCAGGTCTTGCATGTCACCATGATGACATCATGAAGAGTCTGTCCAATTCACACTCATGAATTCTAAAAAATAAATGCTGAACCAGCAGAGAACATTAACCCAGTGCCAAAGGCTGAGGTATCTAGGTCTTTTTGTCTTTGGCTAGGGCTTGTATCCTCAAAGCAAGTGCTTCATAGTAGGGAAAGAATCAGAGAGGGAAAGGGGGAGAGAAAAATTCCCTCAAGTGAATGAGTTTACTTCAGCATTTAGAGAAAAGAAATGGACTACAACCTTCCTACGTGGAACAGAGAGAATTGGGCTGACATCTGTATACTTTTTGGCCATTTAAAAAAACCTACCTCTGAAACTGTGGCACAAGTCCTAGCTTCTGAGCAATCCTCAAACCCCAGAGGAAGGACTTTCTTGATCTAGAGCCAATGGCTAACATTGAGGAGAAGGGAAGGGAAGGGAAGGGAAGGGCAGGGCAGGGCAGGGCAGGGCCTTCAGATCTTGCTGGGGACAATTCATGGGGCAAAGGTACTTACTAGAATCATAAGTTGATTCATTTAAAGACCAGCTAAGTAGAGATGGAGAAGGGAAGTCTTAAATAATGTTATTTCAGATTTGAGTGATTACATCTTTCTGCTGAATAGTTGGAAATGACAACTTCCAACAGCAGAATGATCATATTATTTCCTTTTTATCTGTCTTTTGAAAAGATTATTCTGAGGCTAAATTGTTCTCTACTGACATTAAGTGTTTGGTCCTTTTCTTTATTTTTACCCTGCTTCATTAAGGAAAGGATTTAATGTATCTTATAAAGTAAAACTGGGTTGCATACAATAAGGATAGAAGTGAAAAAAGGTAAGTAAATATATAACTAGAAATTCAATTAAAAATTCATTCTATAACCTATAGCTCTGAAAACCATGAAACACAGGCTTGAGTTTAAGCTTTCTAAAGTCCAAGGCAAAATCGAACTATGTAAAATCCAATTACATAATATAATTTTTAAAAAGCTAAGGGCAAACCAATTGTCCCTGGAGGTAGAAATTATTCTTGTTAATAAAACCAGTAAAGAAGTTCTTAGTGTTCCCATAAAGAATGAAGCATATCCTGGATAGTTCCAGAGTCAACCAGTTAAAGGCACCAAAAGATGTTTTATTTTCCTATTTTTATTATGTTCTTAAATACAAACCAATGCATTCCATCAATGCATGCAATTATTGAAAAGTAGGATGAGGTCCAGAAAACCAGGTGTTTATTGATTTTGATGAGTCATGTGATAGACCTTAGAATAACTACAGGAGTAGATAGACCCTAGTATCTCTCAAGTACTCTAAGCTGTATTTTTTATAGATATTTGGTAATTATCCCAGGCTTGAGTCTGGAGTAAGTCTTTTTTATTTATCTTTATCACATGTTTGGGGGGAATTTTAGGAATCCAATTTATGTAATAAAGATCTTTTAAGAATTCTTATTTGTTTTTATCTATTTATTGTTAAGTTTATGTTATTTTGAGAGAGAGAGAAAGTACACATGTGCACACAGGAGAGGCAGAGGGAGAGAGAGAATCCCAAGTAGGCTCTGTCCTGTCAGCGCAGAGCCTGACACGGGGCTTGATCCCATAAACTGTGAGATCATGACCTGAGCTGAAGTTAAGAGTTGGACACTTAACCAACTGAGCCACCCAGGCGCCCCAGGGATTTTTATTTAAAAAAATTTTTTTGTGGGAGGAGCGCCTGGGTGGCTCAGTCGATTAAACGTCCGACTTCGGCTCAGGTCATGATCTCCCAGTCTGTGAGTTGGAACCCCGCATCGGGCTCTGTGCTGTCGGTTCAGAGCCTGGAGCCTGCTTCGGATTCTGTGTCTCCCTCTCTCTCCGCCCCTCCCCGACTCACGCTCTGTCTCTGTCTCTCAAAAAATGAATAAACGTTAAAAGGTCTCTCATCACTCTCCATTTGTTAACTTATAATTATTCTCAACTTGTCTCCAAAGAACTCTGAATCCAATAAGAAATTCTAATTTCATGTGAAATGGAAGTAGTTTGGTCTCTAAGAACTGAAATCTTATTTAAGAGATTTAATAAGCCTATCAGGGGAGAAGACACATTTTAAATTCTCATTCTGTTATTAATTGGGGAACTGTGAACATGTATTTAAATTCATCAATCCTCTCTTTCCTCATCTTTAAAATAGAAGAATTGAAAGCATTTCAGGTCTTCAAGGCAATAGCTTATGTACAGTTAACCAGCCCAGGCTTCAGGAAGGGCAGGGACCCAGTAAAGGTCAGGTTTCTCCCCTCCCTGAAGGAAAGATAAACCATTGTAGTAGGCATTTCTATTTGAATGTCAAGGAAACAGGAGATTAAACTATGCCCTGTTTTCTCTTTGGTTGGATGAAGGGGTGGAGTATATATTTCTTTCATTATTTTGTTTTCTCAGTTCAGTAGTTCAAAAACTGTGCTTTCCATGTGCTTGGCATTTGCTAGTCATTGAGGCTGGAGAAGATGAATAAACAAAGTTTTCCCAGCAAGAGATCACAAGACTAAGGGAGACAGATAAGTAAAGTCATACTTAATGTTCAGTACGGAGAGCTACAATACTAGAGATATTGGTGCACAGGAAGGAGGGTGGTAGCTGAATGTTTATTGTCTAAATATCAAATACCAAGGTAGTATCTACTGATTTCCAGTATTACTAGAAGTGGCCAAATGGCTGGTGGCCAAGAATGTCCATAAGAAAGCATTTACCTTGAAGACTTCTTTCTCTCCAGGATTTCACAATCAGATTTGGATGCCCAGAAATTCTGAGACCTACAATTGGCAAGACTCGGGATTCTACCCAGTTGGCAATGGGCAAAATAAAAACAAAAATACATTTGTTAGGAGAATTAGGCATTCACAATAGTTTAGACAGCACATTTCCCACCTATAGTTAATCATTATGGAAAGTCAAATTATCAGATTACTTGACTGGTATTATATCCAGACAAGTAAGTTTATTTACATGACTTAAATGTGTTGTGTTCATCAGTCTCTGATAATCTAATAGGAATTACCCATTCCCAGAGGCTAGACGGTGGACAGCCAGTAAGCCCACTAGGGCATCCTCTCCTCTGGACTGGGCTTGGGAAGTCCACTATTTCCTTTGAGACCTCTCTTTTACTTGGCCTTTGTTGTGGACCAGCTCCTTTCTGATTGATACATTCTTTCCTTAAATGGATTAATATCTTTAATCAGATAATTAAGTTAACCAACCATTTCTAACATTCTTTATTTTTCTTATGACAGAGAGCACCTGCCTTCTTTGGAGACTACTATGTGACGTCCTTTCTTGTTACTAATCATCTTTTGTCTTCTTTACAGGTACATGTCAACCTTATATTCTCACCCCGATTTTCCAGAGAAAGGGCCAGAGGAGATTAATGAAGAGCTAATGAAAAATGTTAGCCACAACCCCCTTTTACTTCTCACACCACAGAAAGTTAAGAGATACATTGAGTCTCTATGGAAGAAGAAAAGCTCTGGGCAACCTGTCACCTTTACTGACATCTTTGGGATGTTAATTGGAGAAACACTAATTCACAATGTAAGCTATGGCTCAAACTGCAATCCTTTTAATACAAATCGGCCGTGTATGTCATAATGTTTTAATAAAACAAAATGATGCATTTGGTTTTTCTTTTAATTTATTTAAATTCAAGTTAGTTAACATACAGTGTAGTACTGGTTTCAGGAGTAGAACCCAGTGATTCATCATTTCCATATAACATTTTATAAAAGTCACTTGACTCAACTGATTCTATCAACAATGTGTCCTGAGTACGCATTGTCCTGCCAGACATAACACTTCTACATTTCCAACTAGTGCTTACTAATTCTTTCTGTGTATCAGTTTTGATGTATAGAGAAGTACTTTTGTATTCTTCAATACACATTTTGACCTCTTACTGTCCACTCCTGCACACCCCAATGGCAGTCTTTTTAAATAAAGGGATGAATACAAGTAGTATTTTAGTGGTAGAGGAAAAACGAGGTTCCCTAAAGAAAGCCAGAAAAGGGAATAAGTCACATGGAGCAAGCCTATTTGACACATGACTACAGTGTGACATTTCATCTGAAGATAAAGTGTGGGAGACAGAGTCTGTGCCAGGGAATCTGGGGTCCAACTGCTTTCTGGGCTTCGTAGCTGCCAAGTTCTTCTTCAGTTCAAATGTAGCCATAATCTTTAAAAGAGTTACTGTTGTTCTTAGAATGAAGATAATAATTACCTCCATAGAGCTTACTTGTTGTCGTTTATTAGGACCCAGAGATTTCTAGAAGAAGGAAGACTGATTTTTATTAGAGAAGTTTTAAGTGTCTTGATTGGAAGTACTATTTTAAATAGTTTTCTCTCTGTATATGTTTCTATATTGAAAACCATTTCTTTATTTCTTCTGTGGACAGAGAATGAACACTACCTTGAGTAGTTTGAAGGAAAAAGTCAATTCTGCACAATGCCCTTTACCCCTTTTCACCTGTCTCCATGTCAAACCTGATGTTTCGGAGCTGATGTTTGCAGGTATGTGATTTCCCCTTTCAAAGCATTTCCAGGAACCTTTGAACTGCGGTTTCTAATGATTTTCATTAGAGGAAGATCCTAAGCAATTTTAGTTGTCTGTTTTAATGTATTTTTGGTAACGTAAAAACATTGGAAGGTACAAGAAAATGCTAAGCTAGATGATTTTCTGGTTGGACAGACTATTCCATGACACTAATATACATTCCAGTTACTAATATACCTTCATTTAAATTAGTAAAATAAAAAAGAAATTATTAAAAAGTCATGAATATAATCACCTCGATTTTAGTTACTCATTCCTCAAGGACTTTTAACAAAATAGCATGCTTTTAGGCAATGCATATGCTCTTGCTTACTGCTTATGTTTTCCTTAAATTGGGTAACATGATGTATGCTTATCATTCAAAGCACCATTTTCGTCTTTATAATTCAGCATTCAAAAAGTACTAGTTTATGCTTCTGGCAGCTGGCGAACAAAATACCTCATATTGTTAAACCTCACATGTAAATATTTGTTTTCTCTGTGGCCTTGCTTCTTGTTGGGTGCTCTAAAAGTATGTGACATCATACTTGGCGGGGGCCTTTGCTCGTCCTAATCTGCAATGTGGTAGCATTTCTGACTGTAGATGGTAGGGTTCATTGTAATTTTAGGAAAAGTACCTCAGTGAAATCAGTCACTCCATGAGCTTAAAAAAGTCATTGTGAATGGAAGGTAATTAACAGATTTGTAGCCAGAAATCCTTTTCCAAATTTTAAAAGGTCTCACTCTTTTCAACTGACTATTCCCAGGCAAGAATTTTGAATTGTTTATAAAAAGCAGTGCACCTGGAATTCACTCATTCTAATCTTTATCAGTTAATTGACTAAAACATTCGTCATGCTTGTGATTCAGAAATCACTTACTGTATTTATTATCTTATTCAATTTTTACTATAACTCGGGAAGTGAGGTATTTTTAGCTCTGCTTCTTAGAAGCAAAAACAAAACCTCAGAAAAATTCAATGTTTTGCACATTGCCGTGTAGAAACTAAGCAGCAGAGCTGAGGTTTGTTCGCAAAAAGCCCTTGTTCTTTTTATTAAAATAATGGCTTCTCTGGTTACTGACTGTGTAGACGTGGTATGACAGGTGCTAAGCATGAACTCCCCTCCCCCGCCCCCACAGTATGTTGCCCCTGTTCTATAAGACCTTATAATCTGTTTGGGAAATCTGCAATCATTATTAAACAAGTTAAGATACAAGAAAGAAGTTACTGTGCATTGTTCCCTTGACCAAGTTACATGCCTTTTTTAGTCTCAGTTTCCACATCTGTTAAATGACGATGAGACTCTCATAGTGTTTTCACTAAATAAATGATATAAAGTATGCAAAGTACATAAAAGCAGTGGCAGGCCCAAATTAAGTTTAAGTAAATCTTAAAAATGTAGTGCTCTGTGAAAGCTGTATGAGAAATCAGAGCTCTTGGATCTTAATGATAAATAGGATTTGTATATGAGAGGCAAATTTAATTTTCAAATGGGAGGTAAGGCACGCAGTAGGAGTCTGGGATAACCATGGCATGTCAGCAGCAATTGGGAGCAAGATCTTGAATGTAATGTAGCTCAGAGGGAGAGGTGAAATTTATTCACGTAAGAAAAGTAAGTGCCGTGATGAAATTGGTTGTGTTTTGTTTTTGCTTTCCTAGAGCTGTTGTTTTTTTGAGGTCCTGGAATATTTGGAGATAGGTTGATAAATCCTCCTAGTAAGCTAGTCAAATCTGTGCATAGCCAAATAAGCCATTTTACCCCACAGCATTATGCTATGGTCAAATAAGCATTAGACTAATTTGGAAGCCTTGTCTTATTTCTGAGCTGAAATACATCAGGTGGGTCATTTAATCTGATTCTTATTTTCCTCGTTATTAAAAAAATGATATTAATAAATATCAGGTTTATATTACAGAGCTGTTAAGACAATCACATGAGACAGGCAGAAGACAGAATATCGTAAAAGAGACCTAAAATATAATAGTGTTATTACTATTGTTAAAATTGTGATGATATTTTGACAGTTACCTTTTTTCATTCTTAACTTTGAAGCAGTAGCAATTCTCAGTAGAAAATCTGATCGAGATAATTAAAGAAGAAGTAATATTTCAGCAAGTGAATATTTTGGCTTCATTTAGAATTGGGAAAGGCCGTTTTATGTTCAGTTGGTCATCTTTTGACCTGGATGTGTCTTATTTGGGCCATCTGCCTAACTGTGATACTGGTACCAGGATGAGAGATACACCATTAACCTTCATTGTTAAGCTTCTATGATAAGGAGATTCAAAGCTGTTTCTTCTAACAGAGTTGGACAAAGCCATCAAGCATTAGTTATGTGGATCTTATACCCGATAAGACATTCAAAAGTGTATGTTATGAAGGTTCAAGTAGCTTGGGTTATTGACGGAAAAAAAGGAGACATGTCTATACTTTATTCTTTTAAAGTTTGCTTAGATTAAAAGTGAATATTCAAGGGAAAAAGTTGAAATATTATCTGAATAATATTTTTAAAAGCCAAGGAGCCAAATTATCTTAGCTTACAGAAGTTTGATCGCCTTTATTTCAACAATATTAGAGAATGTTTTTCTTCCCTTTAGAATAGTTTTAAACATTTTCCTCTTTTGAAGATTTTAAACAAACATTCATTGTTTAAACTGTTAAATATTTTTGACTCCTTCACTTAACTACACTGCTTTCGTTTTCATTTCCATTGGTCAGTAAATTGCATTTATTGAGTACAACTTACCAACATCATGTTAAATTCTTTGAGATACCGTCAGAGTAAAAATATGGCATTTTTCCTCAAGAAGGTTACAATCCCATTAACAAGACAAAAACAAAACATGAAAAATGAAAGAGCCGTACACATGGAATATTACGATCTGTTTTTTTAGTATATGTGCTGCTGAAGTGAGCACGAATATTATGGTCTATCAAAGTGTGTAGAACTGATCTAAGTGTAAGATATCACACAGATTTATTACAGTCATACGGACAGCTTCATGAGGTGATGGAGCTCCGATTCCATTTGAACATGGAAAGATCTATCAAGTGGAGGTGAATAGTCCTCTTTGTGTGAAACAGGATGAGAAAATGCTCAGAAAGAGGGTCAAAAATATGTTTTCAAGAGCAGTAAAAAGAAACCAGACTTAGTACGAGCCGGTGAAGGGTGGTACATTTGGGAAAATTATTAGTGCCAAGTTACAGAAAGATTTGAATTCCAGACAGAAATATTTTTCTTCAGTTATGAAGATAGTGGGAAACATTTGGTGTTTAGGGGTAGGACAATGAAATTATTTAGTGTTTTTGAAAAAAGTATTTTGTTGATTCATATGGGTAGATTAACAGGGAAAGAAACCAGAAGCAGTGCGATCACTGCGCGTTTGTAATAAAGTCCTGGAACTAGGGAGATACTGATAAGAAGAGCAGAAGACGGAGGTGAAAAGCCCAGAGGTCATCAGTGAAAGGTGGTAATGGATTGGTTTGATGTGAGTGAGGAAAAGAGTGGTTTCAATTTTTGAAAAATTTCTTTTTGAGGGCTGTAATAGTGTTGTTTACCAAGAGGTAAGCTAGACTGGGAAGAAAGGTGATTAATTCCTTTCCAGGAAAGCATAGTGGGATGCGACGACAGTGTATGTAAGTGTAAATCCACAACAGGAAGTTGGAAAGGAGTAGATGGAGGTGTGGGAGAGAAGTTCAAGTTTGAAACATACGAGTTAACAGCAAAAGAATAATAGTCACGCACTACCATGGTGAGTTCTTGACTAAGGAATAAAGAGCCTTGAGAATGCTATAATTACGTGTACACAAACCACAGCATTAATAAAGATGAGATTACTGGAGAAGTTATTGTGTTTCAGTACCCAAGATAAGGGGATGAGATTCAGAGATAGGTAATTACTTTTAGTGATACAGAAATTTTCCTAGCAGCCTCTGATTCATTGCTAGTCATATCTCACTAACTCCATGTAAATCATTATAAAGCACATCACTTTATGAAGAAAGGTATATGTGCCACTTGGCTTTGATTTGAAATGAATTATGTGTTCTCATCACAACTGTGATTTCATAACTTACTTCACAGAAGTAGAATGTTGTGATCTACCACTGAGTAAACAATAAATATACACCCGCAATCCCTTTTCTAAAACTAGAGATAGATGTCATGGAATTCAGAACATTTTAGATTTTAAAGTTAAAAAAAAAAAAAAAAAACTTGCCGTGTATGGTACATAATAACCCCCGGGGATCTTATAATCAAATAGAGTGATTTCTGTAATAGAATGTGTCAATATGCATATTTAGTGAGACAAAAAAAAAAAAAAATAAGCCATACATCATTCAGGACTGTTTTTTTTTTTCTGCTGAATGAATTCAGGTCAGATTTTACCAACAAATGAATAGCAAAAAACTTTGTGGAGTTTTAAGTTATCTGGATTTTGGTTTGTTTGAATAGATATTTAATAGTTTCAGAAAGGGGAGTGGATAAAGGAGGGCAGAGGGTTATGGGTTAGGCAAGGGTGGATAATGGTGGAACTTCATAGAGGATGGCCAATGAAAATTGACCTTGAACTAAGGGATAAGAAGGAACTAGCCTTGGAATTGCATAAGGTAATAGCAAGCATTAAGGCACTGCGGTGTCAGTGAGCTTTCTCTTTGAGGAACATTAAGAAGATTTGTGTGGCTCAAGTGGAAAGAGCAAGACCAACATAATGGGAGATTGGTTAGGACATGAGGTCAAGAGGCACTAGCCAGACCATTAAGAAGCCTTGTTGACCGCATTTTTGTGTTCAGTGTAATGGAAAGCCATTGGAAAGCTTTCAGCTGGCATTAGTGTGCTGTGATTTCTATTTTTAAAATTTTGTTCTGGCAACAGGTATCAAAAAGATAGCAGGGGAACAGAGAAGGGATGTTTTAGAAGACTACTGGGGAGATCCAGGGAGGAGGGTATGACAGCTTGTACCAGTGGGGTACAAATGGATGGTGATCCATGGCAGACAAATGGATAAGCAGTCAGTTTTTAACCTTATCTGATAAGAGAGTCTACAGAACTTGAGTTTTTGTATGTAAGATATAAAGGGGAAAGAACTGTCAAGGATAAAGTATATATAGTGGTACAAATATATGAAAAGTAGTGCCATTTACCAAGAAAAGGAAGACTGAGAGAGAAGCAAGTGTAGGAAATGGGTGTCAGAAATGGTAATTCTTTTTGGATGCATAATTAAACATAGTGATAGCCATGGAAATACATGAAATGTAGTAGTGGCTACCATTTATGGAGTGATTAAGATGTGCTATTCCTTCTTCTGAGTTCTCTACATTTTTAAAACATTTTTTTAATGTTTATTTATTTTTGAGAGAGAGAAGGAGTGTGAGCGGGGGAGGACAGAGACAGAGGGAGACACAGAATCCGAAGCAGGCTCCCGGCTCTGAGCTGTCTGCACTGAGCTTGATGTGGGGCTCGAACTCACGAACCATGAGATCATGACCAGAGCCGAAGTCGGATGCTTAACAGACTGAGCCACCCAGGCGCCCCTACGTTTCTTAACTCATTAGATTTTCACAATTCTACGGTCTCCTGATTTTATTCACATCCTATAGATTAGGGAAGTAAGACACCAAGAACACAAGTAATCTACCCAAGGTTGCACAGTTAGTAAGAAGAAAAATGGGATTTGAACCTGGGACTCTGGCTCCATAGCCTCTACTCCTAGAAATTATACTTTATTGACCCTATTACCATGTATTTCTTAAGACACTCAGCATAAAAACTTTGTGTTATAATCTTGTGAGTTAGAACAATGGTTAATAGGCAAAATTAAGGAAAGATAAAGAAAAGGAAAATATTAGAAAACAATTTCTTCTACTTTCATAGTCTACTTGCGTTATCAGAGTTTAATTTCTTCTATCACCTTCATGGATTTTACATCTGAGTTAGCAGTTTTCTGTTTTCCATTCTTTAGAATTAAGATGGATTTTATTAAAGATGTCTGAGCTTTTTTTTTTTTTTTTTTTTTTTTTTCCAACGTTTATTTATTTTTGGGACAGAGAGAGACAGAGCATGAACGGGGGAGGGGCAGAGAGAGAGGGAGACACAGAATTGGAAACAGGCTCCAGGCTCTGAGCCATCAGCCCAGAGCCCGACGCGGGGCTCGAACTCACGGACCACGAGATCGTGACCTGGCTGAAGTCGGACGCTTAACCGACTGCGCCACCCAGGCGCCCCTAAAGATGTCTGAGCTTTTAATGCAAAAGATATTCAGCTTGTACAAATTTGAAGGGATTTTTTTTTTTGTTCTCATTTCAGTAAGTTTTTTCCACTGACTTCTCTACAATGGCATATACATAAAGGCATTTGGTTAAGTTTTAAAAAATATTTTAAATAAATGAAAATAATCAGGGCATTGTTGGAAGTGATCTTTAACAGTGTTCATTTCTGTAGTATTTTCCTACTAATGGATTGTGCCTTTTAAAAATGCTTTCAGATTGGGTTGAATTTAGTCCATATGAGATTGGCATGGCTAAATATGGTACTTTTATGGCTCCTGACTTATTTGGAAGCAAATTTTTTATGGGAACAGTTGTGAAGAAATATGAAGAAAACCCCTTGCATTTCTTAATGGGTAAGTGATCAAAATCTCCTCTTTGTCTGCCTGACTGTTTTATATCTTGGTGAATTCTAAGTTATTCTTCATTTTTGCTTTATTTTAGGTGTCTGGGGCAGTGCGTTTTCTATATTGTTCAACAGAGTCTTGGGAGTTTCTGGCTCACAAAATAAAGGTTCCACAATGGAGGAAGAACTAGGTATTGTAAAAACATGTTTCTGTTGACCATATTATGCTAAACTGGCAAATTTTAACATGCATGTATAGACAATTAAATCATCATAAAGACTGTAGTTATTCTGAAGTTACCAATAGCTTGGTTAAATCAACCTAAATATTTCCTGGAAATCATATGTATATTACTTCCTAAATATTATCCTGACACTGAGGTTGTGAATTTCATAAAAACTATCAATTCCTAAGAATAATTTTCAACTAGGCATCTCTATTCTTCTTAGTCATTAAATATCTAAACATACTATTTGTTTCCTTTTATCAAATACAGTTAGTTTTTACAACATTAGACTCATCAGCAGTTAAACACAATATGACACCTAAATTCACACTTGCGGGTTTACTTAACTCTAAAATACTAACCCACTAGAATTCTGTTAGCTTCCTATAGCTGAGTCACATCAAGAAGGAGGAAAAAATTATTTCAAATCACATCTAGTAAATGAACACTAATGGTTTTCTTTAAATCTAACTTCCTGTCCCATAATAAGTTAAAATATAATATTTACAAAACTTGAAAAAGTAGACCAACTCATTTGAGGACCAGTGGTTTTCATTCGTTATAAGATGAACGACAGGAACTTTTATGTTTTGTTTGATGAGTAAATTTGACTCAAAGCAAACAAAATGAAACATACCTTCAGTGTCTCCCAAGTGCCGACCCTGTTTCCTTATGGCTACTTTGATTGGCTGTGGGAAGGAACAGTGAATGCTAAATCTGAATTGGGAGTCAGCCCATCAGGGACTGGGGAAGAGGGTCCTGTAGATTATCTGCACACTAACTACCTACTGTCTCTTCTCTGCCCATGAAATATCACAATCTATGTAAGGATAGAGTTAACAGAATAGCATAAATGACTTTTTCAACAATCATTTGAAGAATACTTGGATGTAAAAAGCTTAATGTAGGATTTTTTTTGACCAGCTGCCCTTAGCTTTTCCAGGCAGTGACAGTTGATTCAATTAAGTTTTATATGCAAAAAAGAAAAAAGAACACAATTGTAGCATTAATTAATGCACTACAAATTGGCTTATAAGTAGTGTTATTCATCCTGCAAAATTGAGTTTAGCTATTTGATATGTGTATTATGTTCACAGCAGTTCTCCGTGGTCCTTAATTTTTTTATTAAATAGTATCATTTGTATTTTTGAGTAGCTGTTGATAAGTAATGGAGAAGTGATCTTAATGATTGCACTAGAATGAAAGATTTTAAAATAAAAATAAAAACAATAAAGAAAGCACTTTGCCTTCTGTCCTCTGAGCAGCACTCACTTAACAAGCAGTCAGGGTTGGTGGAAGTTTTGAGCCTGCTCCGACCTTAACTTACAGAGCCACGTTCTCTTAAGAGTAACTATAAAGCCGAGTGTATCATGCTGAAATGTCTGACTTGACTTTTTGAAATGAACATCACAGCGCAGATGGATAAATAGCCACCTAATTTTGCAGAAGTCACTAACTCTTCTCAAAATTATGTGAAGATTTCAGAATAAAAGAGGAAAGAAACAGAAGGAGCCCATGTTATAATAATGCTTGCTTCTCTGAGCTCCTTCTCTGTTGAAAGATCCAGATACCTCCAGAGCTTGTTATTTTTTCCTCCGATGGCAGGAAGAGAATAGGACTGAAATAACAGATCCGAAGGTGGGTGGGACAATGGCTGAAGGCCAAGGAAAAGGAGAATGTTTATATTAAACAGTCTTCAGAATATTCTTTGCTGTTGGATGTTTCCTTTGAGGCCAGTGGTTTGGCGGCCTACTTACTTGTCCTCTGTGTCAGACTGTGAGGGGTATTATGTGCTTGTGATCCAGGATGCGTGTTACCTCAGATTAGGTAAGGCTTTCCAGAAATGAGACCAGAGAGGTGACTGAGGGGAATCTGAAGACTCCTGCTGATTCTTTTCATCCACTGGCTGATTAAAGTTTACCTCTTAAAGGGGTGTTCAGAGGTTGTTTCTGTTTTTGCTTTTTCCCCTCTGAAGAAAGACATTACGGAAAATTGGACTATAATCCGATAACTCGAAATGAAATTCTTCACATTTTCTCAAGGAATTTTGAATGTGAGCCATCTATGCTTTTGAACAGATGGAGCTACATATCATACCATAGTGATGGAAAATAGATACATTCAAATATTAAGCTGTTCATCTCTTGAAAATATCTTTGTAAAATTGAATGATATTTTGGTGAACCATTTTCTTAAAGGAGAGTATCAAGTTGACCGAAAAAAAAATGCTTAAAAAAAAAAAGAAAGAAAATTTTGTTCTGCCAAAATATGTATAGGACCAAAAACATACCTAATTTATATGACACCCACAGTGGGTCATTTGCTAACACCTCACCCTCTTCTGTACAACAAAACTACTTTCTGTAATACTCATGAAATTAAATGAATAATATTAGTCTGTGAACACTGTCTTTTATTGAATTTCATATGTGCAATCATACCAGTAAAATTAAATAAATCTAAAAAGTTAACCTACTACCTCAAGCATTTAAAACCCTTCCATTATATACTCTCATTCAGGTATGTGACATTTATGCAGATATAATAAACATACACAGAGTAATATGGGGAAACTATATGTTATACCTATATTTCTCCAAGTTTAAAGCCCCTAAATGATTCTAGAACGGAAAATTAAAAATTTAGAGTCAGGGTTTTTTCTAAATAAAAAAAAGTCTATTGACTCATAGAAGGAAAAAAAAAAAGTCACTGTTATATAGAAAGTGGTTTCATGTAAGTGTCCAAAGAAAGTTTGATTCTTCTACAAATGATAATAAGGATGGTCTGTGTGTTCTAAAAAAACAATGACTAGTTATTATGCCAGATTTTACTCCTGTCTTTGTGTTAAGGGTATATGGTTTCTAAGTTTTAATTTTCATAACCGCCCTCTTAATATGTTCTGAGAAAGCACAAATTTTTTGACACCAAAAGGCACATTTCAATAAACAATTTTCTGTATTATTGAAAATCAAAAGATACCTTATATTAGTAGCTTTCATTCATTTTGAAGGAACTGTTCTGTAGTCTTCCTATAGATTTTGGCTTTGCCCTGAATTTTCCCTCAGAAACAGCCTTAAACATATTTAATTAAAGAAAATTATATCGTTTTGGTATAACAGGAGCCTCCTATGACCAAGTTATTCTTTCTGTCAGAACTAAGAGAAATAAAGATCCTTTCCTTTAAATCATGAAGGAGTAGTTTTAGACTAATTTTTCCTGTCCCAGGAAATTTGTTTTCCAGTAGGAAATTTGAAACTATTGAATTAGGTACTAAATTGATCTAAATTTCCACTAATAAACCTAGTAGATCTCACTTGGTGGTTTTCCTCAGATTACTTCCTTATGATAAATTTAATTGTGAGCCTTGACACCTGAGATAGTCCAACTGTTTTGTTTTCTTTCCACAGAAAATATTACAGCAGAGCATATTGTGAGTAATGACAGCTCGGATAGCGATGATGAATCACAAGAACCCAAAGGTAAGGGAATTTCTCTGGCAGAGGTCCATTAGAAAAGAATATGAATGTTGTGTCTGATTGTCTCACTGAGTGCTATTGAATTGTAGCTTTCAGTTCACAGAGAAAATCAATGTTGTATGTGTAATAAAATGTACAACAGAAATATCCCTTACTCTTTTCTTTTTAATAGCTCAAAATGTTATCCATGGGACAAATGGAGAATAAACTAAGACGGTAGAAGTAACGAATTCTAGGTCTGATTAGAGCACCAGGCTTCTTGGCATGAAAATTGTGATATAGGCATATTTTCTAAGTTTATTTATTTATTTTGAGAGAGAGAGAGAGAGAGAGTGCACACAAGCAGGAGAGAGGCAGAGAGAGAGAGAGAGAGAGAGAAAGAGAGAGAGAGAGAGAGAGAGAATCCCAAGCAGGCACTGTCGGCACAGAGCCCAACGTGGGGCATAATCCCACAAACCGTGAGATCACAACCTGAGCCCAGATCAAGAGTTGGACACTTAACCAGCTGAGCCACCCAGGCACCCTCTTATGGGAACATTTTTACATGGCTTTAAGTTAAAATTTTATCTTGAAAATTTTTATTATTGATAAAGTATCATGTGAAAACTTCTTCACACTCCCTGAGCCTTACCCCATTGTCAGCAATCTATCTTTTAGGAAGAGATCGGTGATAAAGTGGGGGAGAATTATCAAGAACTTTTTATTGTATATGTTATTTCTGAGTACAAATGAGTTCTTTCACGCTTCGACAAGGCAGCTTTGAGCTTGGTGTGGATCAGGACATCAATGATGAAGTCGGGGCAGGGACAAGGTGAGGATCAGGGATATTTGTTGCCAATGTTATGTGGTAAATGGAGTGATTTTTACATTTTATAACAACTGGGTAAACATCCTACAACAGTTTGAATATGATCACCTAGATTTTAGAAGATATTAAGTGTTTTCTTGCTCTAAAGTTCAAGAATTCCTCCAGCCGTGGTGTAGATGTTGGAAGAGCCCGTTTAATCCTTGCTGCAAATCAGCATTTTCACGCCTGAGCTGTGACTTACTCATCAGATGAGTTTGTATAACCTAGGAGAAAGCTACCTTCTCTGCAAAATTCAGCAGCTACACAAGCCCACAGCTTGGCTAGCATGTAGTTTCTTTTAACATTTTTTAAAAAATAACCTTTCCCTGGGCAGACAGAGCTTTCCACCAGGCACTAAGTTTGACCACTGCTCGGTCTGCACTTCAGTCTCAATTTGCCCACTGTCCGCTGCTTCACGCAGTCAGTGATTTGCCTCATTACGTATAGTAGCCAGGTCCTTAGGCAGGAACCCTGAAAGAACCCTGCGCTGGAAAGAACTCAGTCCTAATTCCCTCTCCTTCATAGTTTTAATTTTAATTTTTTTAGTTGTTCAGGTCTTCAGGTCTTTTTATTATTATTATTATTATTATTATTATTATTATTATTATGAATTTCCTTTTAATGAAGGGAGCTAGCCAGTACAAAGGGAATAGACAGCATATGTCTAACATTTCTAGAACTGATATTGACATAAGGACTATCAGGTAGACATAATAATGGCTTGTTAATTATGAAGTAAATTACTATAGACGGTCAGTGCATTTGATCACCTCTGGTTACCCTAGGGCTGAGAAGTTCAAAGACCCTTTGAACATGGCTGCTTTGGTTTTAGTACCAGCCTAGTTTGGTGAAGGCTGTTGAGGATTATTTGGGGATTTCTAGTATTAGCTCTTAATATTCATTTTCTTCCTTTTAAATAAAATGTTTTTACAGTAGTTTTAGATTGACAACAAAATTGAGCGAAAAGAACAGAGAGTTCCCATATACTTCCTGAAGCCACACACACACAGAGCCTCCCCCACTATCAACATCCTATATCAGAGTGGTACATTTGTTATAATCCATGAACCTACATTGACACATCATTATCACCCCAAGTCCAAACTTTAGGATTTACTCTTGGTATCATATATTCTGTAGGTTTTCACAAACGTATAATGACATGTATCTACCATTATAGTTTGATGCAGAGTACTTTCACTGCCTTAAACATCCCTCTGTGTTGTTTATTCATCCCTCTACCCCCACCCCACCCCAACCTCTGGCAACCACTCGTATTTTTACTATCTTCATAGTTTTGCTTTTTCCAGAATGTCATATTGTTGGAATCATACAGAGTATAGCCTTTTCATATTGACTTCTTTCACTTAGTAATATGCATTTTAATTTCCTCCATGTCTTTTCATGGCTTGAGAGCTCTTTTTTGTTTGTGTTGGTTTTGTTTTGATTTGTTTGTAGCACTGAGTAACATTCCAATGTCTGGATGTACCAGTTTATTTATCCATTCACCTATTGAAGGGCATCTTATTTTCTTCCAATTTTTGACAAATATGAATAAAGCTGCTACAAATGCTCATGTTCAAATTTTGTGTAGATATGTTTTCAACTCCTTTGGGTAAAAACCAAGAAACATGATTGCTAGATCATGTGATGGGCGTATAATTTAGTTTTGTAGAAACTTCCAGGGGTGCCTGGGTGGCTCAGTTGATTGGGCATCTGACTCTTGATCTCAGCTCAGGTCCTTTTTTTGTTTTTTGGGGTGTATTTTTTTGTATTTTTTTAAAATTAAATTCGAGTTAGTTAACACACAATGTAGTATTGGTTTCAGGAGTAGAGCCCAGTGATTCATGACTTACATATAACACCCAGTGCTTATCTCAACAAGTGCCCTCCTTCCTTAATGCTCGTCTCTAATTTAGCCCATCCTGCCATCCACCTCCCCTCCAGCAACCCTCAGTTTGTTTTCTGAACTTAAGAGTCTCTTATATATTCTACACAATATTCTATTGTGTATATATGCACACACACAATAGAATATCACTCAGCGATCAAAAAGAATGAAATCTTGCCATTTGCAATGATGTGGATGGAGCTAGAATGTATTATGCTAAGCAAAATAAGTCAATGAGAGAATTCCACTCATATGTGGACTTAAGAAACTAAACAGATGAACATATGAGAGTGGCTGGAAAGAGAGAGGGAAATAAACCATGAGAAACTCTTAATGATAGAGGACAAACTGTGAGTTGATGGAGGGAGTTGGGTGGGAGATGGGCTAGCCAGGTGATATGATGGGTATTTAGGATTGTGGGTGTTGCATGTAAATGATGAATCACTGAATTCTATTTCTGAAACCAGTGTTGTACTGTATGTTAACTAACTAGAATTTAAATAAAATTTTGAAAAGACAAAAAAAAAAGAGTCTCTTATGGTTTGCCTCCCTCTGTTTTTATCTTATTTTTCCTTCTCTTCCCCTATGTTCATCTGTTTTGTTTCTTTTTTTTTTTTAATTTTTTTAACATTTATTTATTTTTGAGAAGAGAGAGAGCATGAGCAGGAGAGGAGAGAGAAAGAGGGAGACACAGAATCTGAAACAGGCTCCAGGCTCTGAACTGTCAGTACAGAGCCCGACATGGGGCTCGAACTCATGGACCGTGAGATCATGACCTGAGCCGAAGTCGGATGCTTAACCGACTGAGCCACCCAGGTGCCCCATCTGTTTTGTTTCTTAAAGTCCACATATGAGTGAAATCATATGATATTTGTCTTTCTCTGACTGGCGTATTTCACTGAGCATAATATATTCTAGTTCCACCCAGGTTGTTGCAAATGGCGAGATTTTGGTTTTTTTGATCACCGAGTAACATTCCATTGTGTGTGTATGTATATGTATATACATATCACATCCTCTTTATCCATTCATCAGTCGATGGACATTTGGGTTCTTTCCGTTATTTGGCTATTGTTGATAGTGCTGCTATAAACATTGGGATGCATGTGCCCTTTCAAATCAGCATTATTTTATGCTTTGGATAAATACCTAGTAGTGCAATTGCTGGGTCATAGGGTAGTTCTACTTTTAATTTTTTGAGGAATCTCCATACTGTTTTCCAGAGTGGCTGCACTAGTTTGCATTCCCACCAACAGTAAAATCAGTGATCTCGGCTCAAGTCTTGATCTCACCTCCAGTCATGATCTCAGCGTTGTGAGTTTGAGCCCCACATTGGGCTCTGTGTTGGATGTGAAGGCTACTTGAAAGAGAGAGAGAGAGAGAGAGAGAGAGAGAGAGAGAGAGAGAAAGAAAGAAAGAAAGAAAGAAAGAAAGAAAGAAAGAAAGAAAGAAACCTCCCAAGTGGCTGTACTGATTTGCATTCCCATGAGCATGTATAAGTGTTCCTGTTGCTTCATATCCTCACCAGCATTCAGTAATGCCAGTGTTTACAATTTGCATATTTCTAATAGATGTGTAGTGTTATCTCATTGTTGCTTAATTTGTATTTCCCCGATGACATATGATGTGGAGCATCTTTTCATGTGCTTACTTGCCATTTCTGTGTCTTCTTTGGTGAGGTGTCTGTTACCCATTTTTTAAATTGGGATGTTTGTTTTCTTATTTTGAATTTTAAGAGTTCTTTGTACATTTTGGATAACAGTCCTTTCTTAAATGTCTTCTGCAAATATTTTCCCCCAGTCCGTGTCTTGTCTTCTCATTGTCTTGAGGCTTCTTCATTTTTCGTCTTATGATTTTGAGCAAGGTATTCAGGGATTTTCAACTTTGGTTTCTTCAAATCTATACTGGCATCATTTTACTTGCTCTCATAGAATTGTTATAATTATCAAATTGCAAATGCATACTAAGGACTTTAAGTTGTAAAAGACTATGCAAATAGAAATGTGCTTAGTATTATAACTAAAACAGTAGATTATGATTTATATGTTGAAGCCTGGGTTTGTCCCACAAATGATGCCATTTCTAAATGTCTCATAAGGACAGTGGATTTTCTAGTGCACAGTGTTTATTTAATAATAGCAATAATGATGATGATGATGGTAATTATGATGGTGCAAAAGAAGGAAGAGGAGGAGAAGGGAGGAAAGAGGAAGAAGGAGAAAAGGAGAGGGAGGTGGAAGAGGAGGAGGAAGCTACAAATTACTGATTATCTTATTCATATCCTGTGTAACTGAAGATATAAATCATTCACTTTATTATTTATTTATTTATTTATTTATTTATTTATTTATTTATTTATTTTTGAGAGAGAGTGCATGCAAGTGGGGGAGAAGAGCAAAGGGGGGGGGGGAGAGATGGAATTTTAAGCAGGCTCCACTCTCAGTGCAGAGTCCAGTATGGGGCTCAGTCCCATGACTCTGGTATCATGACAGGAGTCAAAATCAAGAGTGGGACACTCAACTGACTGGGCCCCCGGGCACCTCTAAATCATTCATTTTATTTGTTTTAATGATTATTTACTTATTTTGAGGGAGAGAGAGAGAGCGCATGCATGAGCAGGGGAGGGGTAGAGAGAAGGGTCAGGGGGAGAGAGAATCCCAAGCAGGCTCCATGCTGTCAGCACAGAGCCCAATGTGAGGCTCAAATTCATGAATCATGAGTCAGATGCTTAACTGACTGAACCACCCAGGCACCACTAAATCATTCACTTTAAAGCCTAATTTGTTCTCGTGAAAGATTTTCTCTGTCATATTTGGCTTTAGAAAGTGTGAGAGTAGGAAAATGTATGTGTTTTTTGTATGTAGTCATCTGAATTCGTTCCTGAAAGAAATATCCATTCATTTACTTAGCTCAGTTAAGCAAATCTTTATGAGGATAAAAATCAGTATTTATTATGGTTTTATGTATGTTTAATTAACATTTACTAGAAATTATGAAGTTTGAACATAGACTTTTTTTCTCAAATACACACACATACAGTTTTACATATTGCATATAAAGAGAGTTCCCAGAAATCTGAACAGAGGGATGTAGGCAGGTGGGGTTATACTCGACCACAGTTTTCTGCGATTTGGATTGTGAATGAATCATATCAATGATAATGATTATGCAGCTGCTGCTGTCACCACAACTATCTCTTCTACTAACTAATGTTTGTTAAGAATTTAATATGGGCCATGCACTTTTCTAAGAGATTTACACAAATGCACTATCTCAGTCTTCACAACAGCCCTGTGGGGTTTACTGATGAGGAAATGAAGGCTGAAAAGAGTTAACTAGTTAAGCAGCGGAGAGAGGATTGAAATCCAGGCAATCTGATTCTGGAGCCAATGTTCTAAACATGGCTTCCCAAGTAACGGTGATATTTGTGTAGGTTTGAAGGAAGAAGTCATTTAAGACTGCTTCTTTTGGAAAGTTGCTGAATTGTAAGACATTTTAAAGCACATGTTTAAATTACATGGCTTTAAATTCCATACTTTACAAGCAAGGATGAAATGATTATTTATAGAGTGTTTATTGAGCAGCAAATATGCGTGTTGAATCCTTCAGGTGCCTATTCTCAGTTTGGATGATTTCTGGATGTTTACTAAACAGGATACGGAACGCAACTTAAGTAATGAAGAGGAGAGGATTATCTACTGTGGAATTTCCCTGTGTGTGTGTGTGTGTGTGTGTGTGTGTGTGTGTGTGTGTGTAGCCAAGAGAAAAGGAAGAAAAGGACTAGGGAAGGACAGAAAGGGGAAAGTAGCAGTTTGCCTGAAAACCTAAGCATAGACCAAGTAACACATTAAGAACATAACCTCTAGACTGACTATAGGTAAAGGATAAAGTAAGAAAAATTTAAGAACAAAAATTATTAACTGAAATATTTTACTGCATTAATTTATACAAATAAATGCTTGTTAAATCAAAAGCCATAGAGCTTCGCTCTTAATTTTTTTTTATTTTTTAAGTTTATTTATTTATTTTGAGAGAGAGAAAGCGCACAAGCTGGGGCAGGGCAGAGAGAAGGAAAGGGCCCCAATGTGGGGCTCGAACTCACACACTGTGAGATCATGACCTCAGCTGAGATCAAGAGTGAGATGCTTAATCGACTGCGCCACCCAAGTGCCCCTAGCTTTGCTGTTAATTTTAACGTTCAGTTGCCCAAAGATTTTTTCAATGGATTTGGGAATCTACACAATGGTTTTTTTTTTTTTCTTTTTCCTTAGGCACTGAAAATGAAGATGCTAAAAGGGAATATCAAAATGATAACCAAGCAAGTTGGGTCCATCGTATGTTAATGGCTTTGGTGAGTGATTCAACTTTATTCAATACCAGAGAAGGACGTGCTGGGAAGGTACACAACTTCATGTTGGGCTTGAATCTCAATACATCCTATCCAATATCTCCTCTGAAAGACTTTACCACACAGGAATCGTTGGATGAAGATGAATTGGATACAGCTGTTGCAGGTAAGCACACAACACAAAATCCATGTGTTTGTTTCTCCTAATTCAGGAGATCTGTATTCCTTTCTAGGGAGAAGAAGCCTTTTGATCATATTCAATATTTATTCACATATACTCAATTACAGCTACATCCATGTAATGTGTGAAGGGCTTCAGATTACTGTTTTTTTAGAAGAAGAACATCCATTAGACAGGAAAGGGCATAGTTATTTCAGCATAGAAAATTTTCATTGAAACATTGAGGAGGGATCTTAGATCCTCTCTGTAGTGGACAAGGTTCACTCAGAAAACAGGAAACCCTCTCCCTTGTTTAATTGAGAGGGGTTTAAAGTAGGGAAGTAGGTGTTTACAAAATTGCTCCAAGGCTTGGAAGAGCAAGCTCCAGACTGAGCTTCTAGAAATGATTCCAAAAACACTTTAGAATCACCCCCAACAAACGCCCACACAACTGTGCTTGGCAGTAGAAATGGCAGAAATGTAGCCTCTGTCTCATTTCCTCCTTTGAATCTCATGTGGGTTTTTCTCCTTGGCAAAGGACAGGTCTCAGCAGAACCAGTGCTGGAAGGGATTCTGGTAAATGGGGTCCTTAGTTGGCCATCTGCTGCCACACAGTAATGCATGCAACCCAAGTGCGTGAAATAGAGTTGAGTTCACCAGTCTCAGTGACCATCAGGCTGCTGAGTGTGTCCCTCCAGTTCTCAGAAAGGTTAGGTAGCTTTCTTAAGGCCAGGTGGTCAGAACCCACTCAGTGGGCCAAATTCCAAAGAATAATTCCCTTTATTCTTCAGTTCATTTCATGTTTCAAATTAAAAGTTAAATTTGCCTTGGTGACTAATCAATTCATAATAATCTTTCTTATAATGATTCTGTCATCTTAAATCTTTCTACTACATCACACCATCATTTTTTCTGTTAACTGCCCAAATGTCATTTCCCAGTCATTTCTGCCTAAGGGCATCAAGAGGAAGCTTCAGAAACTTAAGTGGAATTTTTCCAAAAACCTTTCTTCTACTCTTTGGTTAAGCATCATGCCTATAAAATATTTGTGAAAATTAGGGCATGACTTTAGGTTTGGTGGTGTTTCTCATAGTGCTGTTTCCATTTGTTGCTTGAGCTTAAGGGAAATTGCAAAAGCAGAAGTTGCCCTTGTTGTTTAAACAAGAGGAGTAGAAACTCACTATACTTTGCATTATGTTTATGGCATCCAAGTGTAGGATGTGAGGTATGGTATATTATATACCTGTAATCCAAATCCTTTCATACCTTAGCAATGATAAAAGTCTATCTGTGATAAAATCAATATCCCATTTGAAAATTCATCCAAAATTAAAAAAAAAAAACACGACCATTTATCAGTGACATTACTTGTCTTGTGGCACATGATTATACTTACTGCCGTTATAATCCCCATTCTCAAAGATCATTTAGAATTAGGAAGAATCTTTAGTTATAGTCCACTATAGAAAAGGGAGATCAAAGAAAATCGTTCTCATTTTCCAAAATTTATCAGCTGAGCTAGAATGGGGTCACAGACCTCAGCATTGCTCAAAAGCTCTTCCTTTCTGCTACACTCCATGTCTCTGTTAGTCATTGTTTTGCTGATGTAAAATGGAAGTTTCCTTTCTGTGTACTATATTACATCTGTTTTATGTTATTACTTTGATTCATTTACCCAGCATAGCTCTGTGGTTTGCACAGCATGAATTCTTCACACTGCATTTTAACAACTTCCTGGTAGTTTTGCAATATTTTATGTAGGTTCAGAGGGTTGCTAGATCAAATACAGCAGGCCTAGTTAAATTTGAAATTCAAATTATATATTATACATATAATATATATATTGTATATATTATATATATAATACACACACACACACACACACACACACACACACACACACACACACACCTATGTAAATATGGCCCCTGCAACATTTGGGACATACTTGTCCTAAAAAATTATTTGTTGTTTGTTTGAAATTCAAATTTAACAGCATCTTGTATTTTTAGTAGATAAATTTGGTAACCTTAGGAAATGCACGGCTTTTGTTATTTTCACCTTCTTTCAAATTGTTCCTCATTTTCATCTTCTTTCTTTCCTTTGTTCATGCATTTACACAGTATTTGCAGAGCACTTGCAATGTGTTTAGTTCTAGAGACCCAGTGCTCAGCAAGACAAATGTAATTCTCACCCTCATAAAAATTAAAATCATTTTTTGACCTTTCCTTAAAGTTTTGATTCATAGGAGGGATTTGTATACTCTAGTTAAGAATAATAGAAAAGTAGAGTAAAACTAAAACCCAGCAACCCTGATTCTGGTGGAACTGTAGGACACAGTCCTCACTTCTCTCCATAGTGCTTGGAGAACAGAGTTGTACATCACCTTATCTGACTCCTTTCTTTATTGGGTGCTCTTTGGAGGAAGTCTCATGATTGGTTCTCATAAAGTAAAATGAGGAAGCAGAAAAATAAATCGTCTCAAAATATGGTATTACATTGACTAACCATTCTTTTGTTGGCCTGTTTTGGAATGTTTTAACCGAAAATTGTTTTAAATTAATGATCTTTGGAAGGAACTTTAAATTTATTTCTTTGTGTTGTATCTCATAAAAACTCTATTTCACTCACTTTATATTTATCCAGTTGAGAAAATGTATACGGCCTATTGATTTTAGTCAAGAAGCCAGTCGGGTCAGTGATGAGCTCATTCAAATCTATAATTCACAGATTAACGTTGCTAAAAAATGACTGCAGTTTAGACTGGATTTGCTAAATCGATTAGTGCTTTTTCAGACAGCTCCTTACTAAGGTAGACCCTGTTTATCTCCTGATTATTTCCAAGATTTAGACTAACTATGTCTGTGGAGCTTAAAGTTAAAAGATGTATCATAAACTATAATCATCAACTATAATCATCTTGGTTCATAAAGTCTTCATAATGAACCAACTATAATCATCTTGGTTCATAAAGTCTTCATTAAAAGTTCTATTTATTGGGGCGCCTGGGTGGCGCAGTCGGTTAAGCGTCCGACTTCAGCCAGGTCACGATCTCGCGGTCCGTGGGTTCGAGCCCCGCGTCGGGCTCTGGGCTGATGGCTCAGAGCCTGGAGCCTGTTTCCGATTCTGTGTCTCCCTCTCTCTCTGCCCCTCCCCCGTTCATGCTCTGTATCTCTCTGTCCCAAAAATAAATAAAAACGTTGAAAAGAAAAAAAAAATTTTTTAAAAAAAGTTCTATTTATTATACACTTTAAAATACCATATCTTAATTAAAACATTCACTAAGTTTATTTCTTTTATTTTTGTACCCCGCCCCTATGCAAAAAAAAAAAAAAAAAAAAAACAGATTTTAGGAAAACCTTACATTTTGGTTTACCTATGATGATTTTGTTTTTACAGATTAAAATTTGAGTATCTTAAAATGAAAACAATCTCTTAACCTAAAAGGAGAAAAAAAAATAGTGTAGTTTTTGTGCCTATTACCTCACCTTGCAGACAATCTTTTGAAAATAAGAGAAGGTGGATTCCTCTCATTTGTTTACTTCAGAATCATTGTATACCTTTAGAACCTAATTTTGGAGAAGCTGCCCATTAATTACATAACTTCTTTCCTGTTTACTTTTGTGTTTATGTTATTCACTGTGACACATACCATCTGGAATAAAAAAATCGAGGCATGAGTTAATTTAGGCCAGAGTTCGATACACAAAGGGCCAAACATTTTGGTACATCATAAATTGAATCTGTGTGATGTGTTTATAAAATGACCGTTGCAGATACCTGCAGATACAGTATCTGCAGATACAGCTGAACTGCTTTAAGGAGGTGGTACGTAATTATAGAACCCAGCATGCTTCCATACCTATCAAAAAACCCGATTAACTCACTTACAGGTTTAGAAACCATGTGGGCTTAAACTATGGGAGGATATTCCTCCGTAGTGGTATTCATCAAACTCTCTATGACATTCTAGTGGATGTCATACAATAAATCGGGTTCAAATTCAAATAAATTTGGAAAACTAACAGCTCCATCCCCCTTTTCACAATGCAGTGGGATACTCTCATGAATTTAAGCAGACTGGCTTACTTAATGTGCCTCAAGTATAGGACTTGAAAAGCAGACTGGCTTACATTTGAATCCTGGGTGCGCCATTTATTAGCTGGACAGTCTTGAGCCCTTACTTAGCATAAGTCTCAGTTAACAATGGTAGAAAAGTGGGACCAAACTAAAAACCGACAGCCCTGGGGCGCCTGGGTGGCGCAGTCGGTTAAGCGTCCGACTTCAGCCAGGTCACGATCTCGCGGTCCGTGAGTTCGAGCCCCGCGTCGGGCTCTGGGCTGATGGCTCAGAGCCTGGAGCCTGTTTCCGATTCTGTGTCTCCCTCTCTCTCTGCCCCTCCCCGGTTCATGCTCTGTCTCTCTCTGTCCCAAAAATAAATAAATGTTGAAAAAAAAAACCGACAGCCCTGATCCTGATGGAACCGTAGGGCAGTGAGGTTGCAGCAATCCTCACAGTTTATTCCTTATAAAATAGAAATCATAGCTTACTTATAAAATAGAAGTAATAGTGATATCTATCTTAGAGACTTACTGTGAGGATTAAATAGCATCTTCATTAAAAAGAGCAGTTAGCCCAAGGCAAACACAATAACTGGCTATTACTTTAAGCTGTTGAAATCATATTTCTCAAACCCATTTGATCATGGAACTCTTATTTTGTGTAAAGAACATCTGTTAATATCTTGCAAAACTATGTTGTTTGCAACACAAGTAGGAAACACTACTTCCTGTCAGTTTATTTGGAAGGGTGGAAATACGGTGTTTAGTTATGTGCCACAGCTGGGAATTGGTGCACATAATGATTTGTCTCTCAGGTGTTATCTTGGATATAAAAGAGGAAGAGGGACACTACCAGTTTTATGATGAGAGGGGGCAAACCGAACGGAATATGAGAGAAATGGTCTGTTGTGGTAATCTTTTAGCGAAGATTTTAAAAAGCACTATTTATGAAGCCAAAGAAAGATATTTGTGATATCATTTTACTTTATCATATTAGGGGAAAATCACTGCAGTGTAAAAAAAAAGTACTGCCACTAATATGTTTTTAAAACTTTTGTGTTTACCTGTGATGAAATACACATGTTAATGTGGTTTTAATGATTGACAGATGCATGTGTAGGTAGCCTCTCTATATTGTAATTATTGCTTTTTAAGTTACCCATTGTATTTACTTTTTTTTAATTGTATATGTTTTTTTATTTTAGAGAGAGAAAGTGCAAGCAGGGGAGAGGGAGAGAGAGAGAGTGAGAGAGAGAGAGAGGTGGGGGGTGGGGGGAATCTCAAGCAAGCTCCACACTCAGTGCAGAGCCCAACGTGGGGCTCCATCCCATGACCCTGGGATCATGACCTGAACCAAAATCAAGAGGCAGATGCTCAACCCACTGAGCCACCCAGGCACCCCTTAAGTCATCCATTTTAAACCCTTTCAATTTTATGGCCATGCCGCTTACTGAACTAACAACATAACCCTATGCAGAAGGCTTAGACCCTGTGGGCCTGTCTTAGAATCCAGACTGTCACTGTGTGAAACTGGACCCCTTGGGTTTTAGTTTCCTTATCTTTAAAATGACACTCATAACCCCTTTTCTGGTAAGAGTATTATGGGGATGATAAATATCATATATGAAATTTCTAATACATTATAGACCCTCAAAATAAATGAAGCTGTTTTTAGGAGAAATAAAAGTACCCAAATAATGAATTTCAGCTCTTATTAAAATATTTAAAAACTAATATAAGAAAAGACTCACAAACATTCACATAAAACATTCACATATGTAATTTTTAAACAATAAGAATTTCAGAGGAATAAATATTAAAATCACATTTGATAATATATGTATTTTTCAGTGTTATAATTCTTAGGTTCCAGTTTCTGTGATGGATAGAAATTTAGAATCTTGGCTGGTAGAAACATACTTTGTCACTACAATCCATACATACTTGATAAGAAAAGAGAATTAACCTAAAGATAATTATTTAAAGAATAATTTCTTTTGTCTCTCCTTGCTCGCCTATTTATTCACCTTAGACATAGCAAGACTTTTTCTTTTTTTTAACTTGGCCCACATTTTCATTTAGTTATATGACCTTATTCTTGTCTAAACCACTCCCCCCATAGCCTTTTTTTTTTTTTTAAGCATATTTGGTTTTTTGTTTGTTTGTTTGTTTGTTTAAGGTCATTCATTCACACCCTTTCTCATTCAACAGTTCTGGGCGGTACGAATCACCTTGCTGTAAACTCTGTTCTGCTTCGTTCATAAACACACTAATATATGTTTGTAGCACTCACTTGTTATTCAGTATTTTAGGGATGAGAAATTTTAATAAATATGAGAGAAGAAAACACATGACTCTGTGTTAACTGTAGAAACCTAGAAGGATAATAATATTTTCTTAAGTAACTAAACCAAAGTCTAATTTAGAACTGTTTTCGATTCACACGGAATAAACATCAAGGCTAATTGTCTTATCGGTGCTTTTCAGCTTTTAATGATGAGGAGGATTGTGGATTTAATGGAACAGTAAGAAGTTAAAGATTTGCCTAACTTTTGGATCTCTTGCTCTTACAAAACATAATAAAATTCACTATATAGTCAGTATCATTCTTACTTAGAAATATATGGAGGAAACTAACATTCAATGGGTTCCCATCATGTGCTGAACATTTTCCTGAATAATAGGTATTAACTACATTTTTAGGTGATTCTATAAACACAGGTTGGTCTGGCCCTCTGGTTTTGATTGTTGCCTCTGTGAAAAGGCTTGCCAAGTGGAATTTCAGTGCTTCCTCAGAGATCATAATCACTCTGTTCTTTCTTGAGCATAATCACTCTGTTCTTCTTGACAGTCCACGTGTGAAGACAAGGGAACAGAACAAAACAATTACAGGTTATTTCATTCAGCTCAGATCACTTCGGTTCTGATCACATTCCTTTTTCCTGGGAAGTGAATGTGGAGCGCCACACATAAATGTGAAGAGTAGCATGTTACCATTTTATTCATAAAACAAATGATTTCTAGACCCTGCTACCTTTCGGATCCTCTGTCACCTCATTTCACTCCCCTCTGATACTGTAGCCACACCAGGCTTCTTGCTGTTCTGCAAACATACCAAGTCAGATTCTGCCTTAGGGACATTGCTCTGGCTCTTTCCTCTCCCTAGAAAAAAAATATCCCTCCAAATCGTCAGCTGGTCAGTTCTGGTCTTCTTCTCAAAGAGGTCTCTCTCATTTACCCACCTGAAGTTACTCCCTATTATATTACCCTCTATCATTTTCTACATTGCATTTATCACTACCCGAACTATTTATCGGTCACGTGCTCTGTTAGAACAGAGTTTGCATCTTGTTCAGCACCTGAAATACAGCCCAAATATTAGCAGACAGTACACGTTTGCTGAATGTATTGGCTGGATTATTTCCTTGGACACCCATCAGGGAGATGCAGTGCGGGATCCATTCACTCTACCACCCCCACCCCCCCACCCCCCGTTCTGTACTGTAGAGATGGATGTATTTCATCCTTCATTTATAGATGTCATCTACCTCACATGTCTGTTATGACTTAAAACCAGATAATGTATGAGGAAATGTTTTTAAGCCAGTAAAGACCTAGGTAATGTGAAGTAAAGCTGTTAAAGGGGTACATAGCTTAGAATTAATGCCAGCGCCTGAGCTAAGTACTTTACATGCATTGTCTCACTTCATCTTCACAGCACCTTTATTTGATTCTTTTACCTGATGGTACAGATACGGAAACTAGGAGTTAAAGACAATAATTCATTGGCAGCTGCTAAAGCTGGACTCCTGCCCAGCTCTGTTTGTCTCCAAAGCCTGAGGACCTAACCATATAAAACTTTATTCACAAACCTACCTTAAAAATATTTTGGGGGCACCTGGTGGGGGCTTAGTCGGTTGAGCATCAACTCTTGGTTTCGGCTCAGGTCATGATCTCATGGTTCGTGAGCTCGAGCCCCAGATTGGGCTCTGCATTGACAGATCAGAGTCTGCTTGGGATCCTCTCACTCCCTCTCTCTCTACCCCGCCCCCATGCACTCTCTCTTTTTCCCCTCTCTCAAAATAAATACTATTTTTAAAATGCATTTTTTTTATGTTCTAAATAATGTGAAATGGCCATTTAATTTATTCTTTTCTTTCTTCCCTTTTTAAAGATCCTGATGAATTTGAGCAAATATATGAGCCTCTGGATGTCAAAAGTAAAAAGATTCATGTAGTGGACAGTGGCCTCACATTTAACCTGCCATACCCCTTGATCCTGAGACCTCAGAGAGGAGTCGATCTCATTATCTCCTTTGACTTTTCTGCACGACCAAGTGACTCTAGTCCTCCATTCAAGGTAAGGAGAATTTATACAACATTCCATTATCTAGCATGTTCATTTGCATGCCTTGTAGATATTTTAGTCCTCTTCACTCCAATTTCTTATCCCTTTAGCCTATTTTCTACATTATGATGAGTAATATTTTAAAAACACAGATGTGATTTAATCACTTCCATTCTTTAAGAAATTTGTAAAATTTAAAAATTTTTTAAAGAAATTTGTAAATGATTTCCCATGACCCACATTAAAGTTCACAGTCTTCAACAGAACAAGAATGATGCAATGTATCTGATGTTCAAGGAAATGAGGCTGAAAGTTGGATGTTAGCAAGTAAAAGATAATTAAAACCATGCCAGGGGAATATATACTCTCAAGAAGAGGACATAAAATAGTATCTTGAAAATTTAACAACAACTCTCAGGGAAAAATAATGAAAATTAAGGAATTGGGGAACAGGAAAACTATGTGTGTATGTGAACAGGTGGGTTGTTAATAGAAGAGATTTGAGTGTATTTAAATGCTGATGCCTGGGAGTCATTAATGAAGATGTTATTGGAGAGTGGAGAGATGACATATATGATAGAGTCAGAGTCACAGTCCTGGAAACTTACAGGGGTGAGGAGTACGAAGCAGATTTAAAAAAATACAGTTGGAAAGTAGTATAGAAGTGTCCATATTGGGGCAAGAGGGTAGGATTTTTCACTGTTAGGCATGGAGAGGGGAAGATAGGAGAGTATTTATCTGATGACTTCTCACTCTTGTAGGAATTAGAAGTCAATGTTATCTTTTGAGAGTGAAAGGGTAGAGGTGGTGGAACCAGGGTCATGTGGAGAATAAAAGTCTGCCTCTGATGAAATGAGAAAAAGTTCAGAACAGGCAACATAGATTGCTCAGCAACACTGTGATATTACCCAAGCGAGATCATGAATATTATTCCCTCCACCTGGAACACCTCAAACTTTCTTTAGATGCATCTCAAATGTTATCTTTCTTGACCTCCACAGACCTAGTTTTGGTACAAAGGACTTAGTATATTCTTCTAATATGGCAATTTTCATGGTGTATTGTCTGTATTTGTTTACATATATATCTCTTTCACTGTCTGAACTCCTTGGGAACTAGAACACTATTTTGAATGTATGTTTTGTTTTAATCATTTGGTTCTAATTGTATTATTAGTGCCAGCCAAAGTGTAAGTAGGTCATTTTTTCGTTGGTGAATGAAGGAAATGTTATAACAGATATGGAGTTATTATCCCCATTTCATAGATTAAGAAATGGAAATTCATAGAAAGTAAGTGAAATAGTCCATGATCTCCCAACCAGGAAGAGTCAGTGATAACCTGAGTCCTCTGGTATCTGCTTTCCTTTCTGTTATACTATGACTAAACTGCTCTCAAGACTAATAGTGGCTGTCATAATAGCTCCTTAATATATATAAAGCCTCATATTTTAAAAATGCTTTCACATTTAATTTTTTTAGAGGCAGTTAGTGGTATTCTGACAAGGAAACAAGTATTGGTGAGATAAGCAATTTCATCATATCCTCACATTAAATAAGATAATGGGTAAACAGAACATAGTCCAGGACCTGGGTAGGAAAGTGCTAGTTAAGAAGTGGTCAAGCTGAAGGTGCCTGGTGGTTAATCATCCAATTCTTGATTTCGGTTCAGGTCATGATCTCACAGTTCATAAGATTGAGCCCACATGGAGCTCTGCACTGACAGCACGGAGCCTGCTTGGGATTCTCTCTCTCCCTCTCTTTCTCTGCCCCTCCTTCGCTTGTGGCCTCTCTATATCTCTCTTTCTCTCTCAAAATAAATAAAATAAAATAAAATGGACAATGAGTAAACAGAACATAGCTCAGGACATAGCTAGGAAAGTGCTAGTTAAGAAGTGGTCAAGATGGGGGCTCCTGGGTGGCTCCATCAGTTAAGCATCCAGCTCTTGATTTCCACTCAGGTCATGATCTCATGGTTTGTGAGATCAAGCCTCACACTGGGCTCTGAACTAATAGTGCGGAGACTGTTTGGGATTCTCTCTCTCCCCCTCTCTCCTTGCCCCTCGCCCACTCATGCTCTCTGTCTCTCTCAAAATAAATAAATAAAACTTTTTTTAAAATGCCTTTAAAAAAAAAGAAGAAGAAGCCGTTAAGCTGGACCAGCTTCCAAAGCTCCAGAATGACAATCTAACGCTCTTTCTCCTTCACTAGCTGCCTCCTCCGTATACATTGTAGATGTACATTTTTCTGTGCTGTGTGCTGTGTGCAGCAATTAATGATAAACCATGGTTCTTGATTTCCATAACATTTTAGCTTTCTTGGGGGAAAGGCTTTATATGCGAGTCATTTGGAAGGAAATTAAGAAACTTACTGTTAAAGAGTTATTTTGATTTATATGAGCATGGGTGTTATGGGAGATCCGTGTAAGAATAGATTGGTATGTCCTGGGGTAGATGAGCAGGGAAGTAAATAGACCAGGATGAAAATGGCACAGAGATGGCAATGAGCACATCTGAGGAAGTGGAGTGATCTGATTCGAAGTGATAGATATTAAGCTCCCATTAGGAAGGCTTTAGGGGAGACTCTAAAATTGGATGATAGGAAATAGGGAGAATCAGTGAAGACTTTGCAGCCAGCAAACAGCCTCATGAAATTGGAATTTTAGGATGATTAATCTGACAGTGGAAAGTAGGACGAATTGAAGAAAGAGCAAAAGATTAAATTTAAGAGGGATTTAATGTAATCCAAGCCTAGGATAATGAAGTACTGTACAGGGCAGGTGACTGAGAAAGCCAAGAGGAAGATCTGATGACCCACGAGCAGCTATGGGGGAGTGAATTTCAATGGATGACTGTAAGAGGATAGCTTGGAAACTAGTTCTGGACATGGAAGAAACTGTATTATTCATTTCACCAGGGGGGCTGGAAAATGTCAAAGCCATAATTTTATATATGAATCACAGCCCTGCCACCTCATGAGTTAATATGGGGAAGAAGGTTTGCACCTTCTTTGGTTATCACTTTGTACCTCTAAAAAGAACTTGTACTTTGTTGTAGTTTTTAAATGTACTTTCACTCGTTGTTTCTAATTAAGAAGAATGTATACTTATTATTTAAAAATTTGGATATTTGGAATATATATTAAGTGCTTCTTGTACACAGACAACAGCTGCTATTTTGCAATTTTCTTCACGTGCGTGCGTGCGTGCGTGTGTGTGTGTGTGTGAACACCAGGATAATATAGTCTTGCATTTTGCTTCTTTCTACCTAAAATTATAATGTGAGCATTTTCCCATGCCATTAAATAATTTTTAATGTTTATTTATTTATTTTGAGAGAGAGAGAGCGAGGCAGAGAGAGAAGGAGAGACAGAATCCCAAGCAAGCTCTACACTTAGCACAGAGCCCAACATGGGGCTCAGTCTCACGACCATGAGATCATGACTTGAGCCAAAATCAGGAATTGGACACTTAACTGACTGAGCCACCCAGACACTCCCCCATTAAATTTTGTTTTAACATAATAATAAACGCAGCATGCCGGGCACCTGGGTGGCTCAGTCAGTTAAGCGTCCTACATCAGTTCAGGTCATGATCTCATGGCTCATGAGTTCAAGCCCCACATTGGGCTCTGTGCTGATGGCTCAGAGCCTGGAGCCTGTTTCGGATTCTGTGTCTCCCTCTCTCTCTGTTCCTCCCCTGTTTGCACTCTGTCTCTGTCTCTGTCTCTCTCTCTCTCAAAAATAAATAAAAATTTTAAAAATTTTAAAAATTATAAACACAGCATGGTATCTCTATACGTATGTGAATATGCAAAAATTTTTAACAATGCTCTATTTTCAACTTTCAGATTATTGCTCTTTTGTCACTTTCTCTGTGATCATCCTTGCACATGAATCTTTAACCATACTTTTTATTAATTGCTTAGGTTGGCTTCTTAGATATGTATTAGTTTAGGACTTTTAATAAATATTTTTGGTTTGCTTTCCCAAAAGGCTGCACCAATTGACATTACTATATAAGATTGTTTATGTGAGTCCTTATTTTACATGGCTTTTCCGGCTGAAAAAATATTGAAAACAAAGTTAAAAAAATTTACAATATGACAGAAAGAAAAAGAAGCACATTTCCTCCAACTTTTCCCTTTGCTTGTGAGTGTAAATAGTTTGTTATGGTTATTTATATTCATGTTTTTAAACTACTTTTAATTGGATTATTAGTATTGCTGCTGTCCATTAGTAAGTATTTTATATCTTAAAGATATTAAAATTTGTCTTATTTTTGCAAATATGATCTAATGAGTATTTGTGTTGGAATTTTTATTTCTGATGATTTTAACATTTTAAATATTTATGTAGTCACTTCTTCCACTGGTTTTATTCTTGAAATTCATATTAACAAGATCAGTTACATATAGACTGGTATTTTTCTTTTTTTTTTTTTTTTTTCAAATTTTTTAAAATGTTTTTTCTGTTTTTGAGAGACAGAGACAGAGTATGAGTTGCGGGGGGGGGGGGGGGGAACAGAGAGAGAGGGTGACACAGGATCTGAAACAGGCTCCAGGCTCTGAGCTGTCACCAGAGAGCCTGATGCAGGGCTTGAACTCACGAACTGCAAGATCATGACCTGAGCTGAAGTCAGCACTTAACTGACTGAGCCACCCAGCCACCCTGGTATTTTTCTTTGTATGATATTCTCTTAAAATATTCTAACTCATTAATATTTTTCAATATATTAGGTGCATAATAACACAATCCCTCAAAGATATTATTTGCAATGCTTCCTTTATCATGTACTACAGAATGCCTAGATCTGTTTTGTATGTATCTATTGTATTCCATTGGTTCATCTGACAATCTGATAATTCTTATCTCAGTACCACACTGTATTTTAATAACTGTAGCTTTATTATATATATACTATCTTAGAGCCTACAATCACTCCATCTATATAGATTTACAAATTCTGTAGACATTTCCAGCTATGCATTCTCATAGATGTGCTATAGAAATTTTGTCAATTCCAGGGCGCCTGGGTGGCTCAGTCGGTTAAGCGTCCGACTTCGGCTCAGGTCATGATCTCACGGTCCGTGAGTTCGAGCCCCATGTCGGGCTCTGGGCTGATGGCTCAGAGCCTGGAGCCTGCTTCCGATTCTGTGTCTCCCTCTCTCTCTGCCCCTCCCCCGTTCATGCTCTGTCTCTCTCTGTCTCAAAAATAAATAAAAACGTTAAAAAAAAATTAAAAAAAAAAAAGAAATTTTGTCAATTCCTTTCATCTCACCTCTCTCCCCAATATGTATATATTTCCTTTTATTATTGGTTTAGTATAGCATAAAACCCATTACTCTGGAAATAAGGATTTATATTTTCAAAGATTTACTATAAAGGAAATTACACACTATTGTTTATAATGTTTTCCTCCAGAAATTTTCTTTTTTTGAGTTGAAATATAAATGCCATTTGTAATAAAAGAGCAGAGCAAAGATGCTGGGCCAAAAAATAAAACCATAAACCTTATTTCACAATTATTGATAGAAGCATTTCATAAGTATAGTTAAAACTCAGATTTTGTCAGGGAGATATGAATGATAGATATCATGGCTTTTGATGGAGGTGATCACAGTTTTTATTGTATCTATGTTGTAACTGGCCTTGAAAACTGATGATGTCAATGTTAATAATACTGGAAGGTTATTAGGTTTTCTTTTGTCGTTTTTTTTTGTTTTAGATTTGTAGGCACACACCCTAATAGTAGGCTGGATGTAAAGAGCCTCATGATTCTAAATAATATTCTTACTGATTTGAAAAAATCAATTCTATGTTTCATTTTGTCAAGAGTCTTTTTGTTAACTCTATAATAACTTAGATATATACCATACAAATTTATTTCACCATTAGGGTCCATTCAAGGAGAATTCTAATAGCATTTGTCTTTAATGTTGGTCATGAAAATAAGCCAGGGGTGTTTTCACATTCAAGTCTGCGAAATGAACAGACTGATTTTAGGAAAAACATTTTTAAGAAAGCTTTGGCTCTTTTAAGGAGCAAGCAAAGAATATAGGAGAATTCAGAGTTTACTAGCAACTTTTTTTAACCTTACTAAATTTTATGGAGAATAATAGAATAGTTATTATGCCGTAAATAATGTTATTTTATATCATGTTACCATATGTTGGACATAAGCCTAATTCAGTTTTTCAGTGCCCTTTTAAATGCGTAATGAGCAGAACCCAGAGCAGTGGGTTCATTTTCTTAAAAATAAAAGGAAAGAAGAACAGAGAAAGGAAAGGAGACAAGGAGGGAAGGAGAAAAGGAGGAGAGAAGAAAGGAAAGTTTGAAATGAACAAGTTTTCACCAATGATAAAAGTAATTTATCTAAATTAGCTTTATCTTGTTATATTTCACTCAAGGTCAAAATTCCATCAAACTGACAAAAAAACAGAGAATTGTATTTTTCCACACTAACCTGATTTATTTGTTAACATTATGGCATGATCCTTGTGTGAAAACCTCTGCATATGATTTATTCATGACTTTGTTTTCTGTCACACCATCATGGCCAAGCCAGTCCAAGTGTTAGCTGGCTGGGCATCGATCTACTGTGGCCAATAAACGGAACTATCCATTATTAAACATAGCATTTACAGATTTACCTCAAATATTAGTTTCCTAGGGCTGCCATCACAAATTACCACCGATGTAGTATCTCAGGGCCACATTTCCTCCAAAGGCTCTATGGCTAGAATTCATCCTTGCCTTTTCCAGCTTCTGCCAGCTCCAGGCTTTCCTTGCCTTGTTGCTGCATAACTCCAATCTCAGCCTCTGTCTTCATATGGGCTCTCAGCCTCTGTCTTCATATGGGCTCTCCTATATGTGTGTGTGTCTTCTTATAAGGACCTTTGTCTCTTATGAAGACATTTGTCATTGGATTTATGCCCCAACCAGATAACCCATGATGATCTCATCTTGAGACCCTCAGCTTAATTACATTTGCAAAAACCCCTCTTCCAAATAAGGTTACATTCACAGGTTCTGGGGCAGGGTGGGAGGTTAGAGCACATAGACTTCTGTTTTGGAGGGCCACCATTCAATCCACTACACCTGTATTTGTCATTAAGAATCAGATGCCTATTGATGAGCAGATATGCCCAACATTAATTTCTCTACGTATTTTTGTGAAGTTATAGTAACGTCTTGGTGAAGAGCTAAAGAGAACTGTAAAGTGCTATGTAAATACTCTACATTATTAAATATACAAAATTATTTTCACACCCATTGCATTATAAAGCTCTTGGATCCTAATACCAGCATGCTTTTTTTTTTTTCTTTTTTTTTTTTTTAATTTTTTTTCAACGTTTATTTATTTTTGGGACAGAGAGAGACAGAGCATGAACGGGCGAGGGGCAGAGAGAGAGGGAGACACAGAATCGGAAACAGGCTCCAGGCTCCGAGCCATCAGCCCAGAGCCCGACGCGGGGCTCGAACTCATGGACCGTGAGATCGTGACCTGGTTGAAGTCGGACGCTCAACCGACTGCGCCACCCAGGCGCCCCCCAGCATGCTTTTTATTGGAAGCAATGATGATCATAACCAGAAAATAGTGAATTCTAAACTGTAGATTCTATCCATTGTATCTTTTTTTATTGTTTTAATGTTTATTAATTTTTGAGGGGGGGTAAGGGTCAGAGAGAGAGGGAGACAGAATCCAAAGTAGGCTCCAGGCTCTGAGCTATCAGCACAGAGCCCGACGCAGGGTTCAAACTCAGGAACAGCAAGATCATGACCTGAGCTAAAGTTGGCCACTTAACCGACTGAGCCACCCGGGCACCCCTATCTATTGTATCTTATGTTACTTGCTTCATTAATTTTTTTTAAGATTCAATTTATGTTTATATTTATACTCCATACCTCTTCCCAATCTAAAAATGGATTGTAAATATTGAGAAACATCATAGAAAGTACATATCCTAGGTTTGGACAGAGAAAATGCTCGTTTCCTCTAGAGAAAAGCTAATTTAGTAGATACAAATATATATTTATACATTTAAAAATACATATAAATATATATTTATCCATATATAAAAATAAACAAAATGTCACATATATGCCATTCACACTATAGTTTGTATATATTTCTATTTTATTTAGGCTATTTTTCTTATCCTTCACAATGTTTTTGTACTCAAAAATGAGTACTTCTTACAAAGTGTTGCTTTGAAGGGTACTCAGAAATTTTTATCTCCACAGAAAATCATTTTAGTAGTATGTAAATTTGCCATGAATTAGTCTATGGAAATCAGAAGTATGAGGTGTCCAACAACCAAAATGGATACTTGTGGTAGAAAACAGTTCAGGCAGATTGCCATAATTTGCAAAGCAGCAATGTTCTTGCTCATGGCATTCTTCTAAAATAGTCTTTTCTAACTCGTCTGCTCTACTCATAGACTGTGTCATTGTTTCTCAGTCTTGACAGAGAAACGAGACATCGGGGAGGAGGTAGTTTTTCCATCCTGTAATCACCATCTTTATCGTCATCGGATTTTAACGTTTTCCACAGCAGGATCATATCAGGAAAGGGAAAGTTTCAATCGCTTCCTGATTCCAGCATAAAATGTCTAACTAAAAATAGCTTGGTCTTTTACCTCACTCGGTTCCTTTTCCTCTTGTGAAGAGGAAACTATCCACACATAGTTAGTCATCCTGAGTCATGTTTGTAAACACTAGAAAGCTCTTTTTTTGCCTCGTTCTCACGCAAATGATCCACAGTATGAACTTTTGGTTTTATTTTGGTGTTGAATAATCTTGAATGAATAATTGTGAAAGTGCCAGACAAGAACTAAACTGAATAATTCAATGGAACAGGGAGTAAAAAGGGGCTAGTGATAAAAGTTTCATCAAATTTCAAACCAGAATTTATATCTGTATATATATTTCAGTAAAATATAATCATATTTTGCCTAGTAGTTTATGAAATAACTGCTTTAATATATATTATATCCTTTGTTCCCCCCAATTTTTGTTTCTTGTAAATAAAATGTAAATGGCATTGAGAGTTAATCAACTTAAAATTCACAACATTCTGGAAGCATCAGGAGTACTGAAAGTTTCAATGTATACCTCTATGTAAATTTAAGGTACTATTTTAAATATAAACACAAATATTGGGGTGCCTGGGTGGCTTAGTGGGTTAAATGTCTGAGTTCAACTCAGGTCAAGATCTCACGGTTTGTGAGCTCAAGCCCCACATTGGGCTCTGTGCTGACAGCTCAGAGCCTGGAGCCTGCTTCAGATTCTGTCTCCCTCTCTCTCCGCCCCTCCCCCACTCTTGTTCGCTCTCCCCCTCTCTCTTTCTCTCTCTCTCCCTCTCAAAAACTAATAAATATTTTTTAAAATAAAATTACAATTAAAAATATATATATATAAATACAAATATAAATATTTAAACTATAAATTATACTGTTAAATATAAATTACTGAGTTTTTTTTTAATACATTACCTCATTTCATCATCACAGCAATCCTGAGGAAAATAATAGTATTAACTTTACACACAGTGGTAGAAAATAAGTTGCTGAGAAATAAGAACCAGAAGGAATAGAGGTGAAATGGGTTTGAGAGTCTACTATTTCAGGGATAGTGAACAACCTGGTCCCTGTCTGGTTGGTTGGTTGGTTGGTTGGTTGGTTGGTTGGTTGGTTCTTATGCTTCCCATTAGGGGAATATCACTACATACTTCAACCCATAAAATAATTTCGTCCCTGTTGACTTGTGGTGGCTCAGCAGTTTGTCTCAGACCACCCAGGTAGCAAATCAAGGTGTCTCTGTTTGAGGTTGGCCTTTCAGGCTGCACAGCCCACACATGAAGCCATCCATCACATTCACTGCCTCTATCATATTGCACTATAATATCTGTTATTCCTCTTTCCCACTGATTTATAATCTTCAAGGATTCAAAGACAGCCTTTGACTTATGCCTAGAACAAAACAGGTGTCTGATAATAATGGTTGAATGAATTAATGTATGCTCTGAAGAAATAGTCCACATACACTGCAAATCTCATGGTGAAGACTCTGTAGCGTTTACGACAGTTTTAAACCCAAGGAATTACTTGGTCACTATCTCTTACCCACCAGGCTATAAATCCCATAACAACAAGAGTTTCATTCACTGTGATGTTCCCACCTCCTAGCATGGAGCTTTGATTTGCAACTGATGACTATCATCGAATCGATTGATGTGATTGATGACACAGAGTGGTTAAAATAACTTAAGATTGCAGTGATCATTTCCCTAATACCTCACCTCTATGAGAATTTCTCTAATACTGTACCTGTCTCTCTTTCTCTTTCCTCTTTTCTTTCCTCACTTTTCCCCTTCCACCTCTTTCCTCTCTTTATTGGCGTTTATTTATCAAACATTTGTATAGCAAATCATAAGTGTCAGACACTGTTCTAAATACTGTACAGAGATTATTTTATTCGAATGGCAATCATGAGATATGTATTATTATTATTACTTTCCTTATTTTACATTTGAGGATATTGAGTATGGAGACACTAAGAAACATGCCCATAGTCTCAGAGCTTGTGCTTTAACTCAGGCAATCGGGCCCTAGAGTCTGTGCTTTTACCACTGAGAGTCTGCTTCTTATTTTTCCCACTCCCCCTGAAACTGTATATAAATATAAATAGGCTCAGGGACCCTGGGTGGCTCAGTTGGTTGAGCGTCCAACTTTGGCTCAGGTCATGATCTCACAGTTTGTGAGTTCAAGCCTTGTGTCGGGCTCTGTGCTGACAGCTCAGAGCCTGGAGCCTGCTTCGGATTCTGTGTCTTCCTTTCTCTCTGCCCCTCCCCTGCTCATGCTCTGTCTCTCTCTCTCTCTCTCTCTCTCTCTCTCTCTCTCTCAAAAATAAACATTGAAAAATATTTTTAAATATAAATAAGCCCAATTTATGGCATCTGTCCATATTGATTTATGTTTTCTAGTTCAACACTCTGTGTGTGTGTGTGTGTGTGTGTGTGTGTGTGTGTGTGTGTGTGTCTGTGCGCTTACCCACCCTTTAGTCAGCCTTGATGCAGAAACAAATCTAAAATCTCAGTGGCTAACAAAAAAACATGTATTTCTTGGTCACATTACGTGTCAGCAGCTACAGATCATCTGCTGTGACTATGTCTAGGTGTCTTCTTATTCTGGTGGGAATGTATAATTCTCTTATCAGGAAGGGAGCTAATATGTGGAAACAATCACACAATTGCGACACCCACTAACTAAATGTTTGGTTTCCCTGTCTGGCCCACTCTTGGCCACTACACATTTAATAGCATTCTGAGGCCAGAAGCTAAAATCTTTTTATAAACAGAAGATCTAAAAAAGCGGATTCAGAGTAATTCAGATATGTTAGCATACATGAAATTTATTAATTTTAATTGGTTGTGTTAAGAAGATACAGGTAAGAATTCAGTAATAGAGTGTTCCTCATTTGGCTTCTTCAGATCTTTGACTCTGAAGGGTTATAGATAACCAGAGCCCTAATATTTTTTTCCTATAGCAATTACGTCAATATAATTTCATTCAGTTCAGTCCATCAGTAAATTTTCACATGCCTCCTATGAGGCCAAGAATTAACATAATAGCGAGTTTGTTTGGAGGCAACTATGTATCTTTTTACACTAATGAGCTTCTTGTGAACAAGGTCATTATTCATCTTAGCAAGGAGCACATTGCTAGGACACAGTCAACACCTAATGAATATTGAACGATGGCCAGACCAACTGAATACATGAAAACTGAAAATTCCCGAATGCATCTTTACCTCTCCTCCATAGGAACTTCTACTTGCAGAAAAGTGGGCCAGAATGAACAAGCTTCCATTTCCAAAGATTGATCCCAATGTGTTTGATCGAGAAGGACTGAAGGAATGCTATGTCTTTAAACCCAAGAATCCTGACGTTGAGAAAGATTGCCCAACTATCATCCACTTTGTTCTGGCCAACATCAACTTCAGAAATTACAAGGCACCAGGTACGTTGGGAATATATTATATCTGTAGAGTAGAAATCTGGGAAAGGAGCAAGACTGATGTTAAGTTGTTTCATAATGGTACTTGCTGTACCAACTATTAAAATTTTGAATTCTTCCCTTCTCTTAATAAATAGCTACTATCCTGAGACCCCAAGTACTTCCCCTCTTTCTCACTCCAAGATCCCCTGAGTTCTTCACAATTCAGAAACTGATATATTAACATATCAATAAAAATCTCTGGGGCTTTACTCCAGAACCTGGGCTTGTGTTTGTTCTGATCGGTTGGTGCCCTTGTCATACGGATTGTTAAATATTTGAAAAATCACCCATGCAAGAAAACCCTTGTTTCAGAACAAATCATGCAAAAACTCAGAGAACTTTAAGTGACCACAGGATTAATATAATACAACATAGCTAGTAATTTCAGGTTGCCATGTTATATTTTGTAGAAAAAGAGAATCAAGTTCAAGGCACAGTCATCCTGTTTTACTACATCCAGAGTCTATAGACTCTTCAATATCCTAGAAGATACTGATTAACAAAAAGGAGATCTAGAGATTGACGAGCAGGATGCTCAAGGCCTAAAAATCATATTATCCTCGGACCAGGAAGTGCAGTTGTGAATGGAAAGATACAAAAGATAGTCATGGAAGATTTGACAGGGGTTGATGGAAAAGAAAGTGATCTTCCAGAGAGTGGAGGAAGACAAAGAAAAGATCAGTCGGGGTGGGGGGTTGGTTACTAGGAGTCAAACTTCAAAACAAGAGAAGGAAGAATTGGCTGGCATTTTCAGTTATTGAGCAGTAGAGTACTTAAAACCTAGAGGATCTTCTATCACTGTTAATACTCAAGAAGAGGCTGTGTAGGGGATTCCTGTGGTATGAACACAGTTAGATAATGTCTTGGTTCAGATTCCCCCAGAAGCACATGCTGAGAAAGAATTCAAGGGCAGATGGCTTATTTGGGTGGACTAGGGAACCTTAGTAAGGGAGTGGAGAAGTGATAAAGGAAGGTAGACAAGCAAAGATGTGTTAGTAAGCCAGCTACCATGAGGAGAACTTGATCCTGTTGGAATACTCTAGGGAAAGGAATAGAGCCTATGCTCCAGAATCATCCTTCCTTTTCATGCAGCAATAGGCAAGGGAACTGGAGTATTTATATCCTACTTCCTAGTGTCTTTGGTTGACTGCTGCCTGGGGCAGAGTGTTATTTACCAGACTTTACATCCTGCTGTTAGAGAGCAAAGCAACCTTCCCCAGTTGCAGGATGGGGTAGAAAGTCCTTAGGCACAGGGATGCAGCTGTTGGCAATTGGAAGTTGCCCAGGCAGAACACATAGAAATCCCGACCCAGGGAATATGGGTGAGAGCAAAACAGTGCATACTACAGATTACATGACCCCGGTGGGGGGCTCCCAATGTTATGTTTATGGCTATTTGTATGTTTTATTTCTTGGGTTTTAGAGATACTTTGTAGTTTTCAAAATCACACCAATTGAGACTCTTTGGGTATTTAGGTGTCCCAAGAGAAACTAAGGAAGAGAAAGAAATAGCTGATTTTGATATTTTTGATGACCCCGAATCACCATTTTCAACCTTCAACTTTCAATATCCAAATCAAGCATTCAAAAGGCTGCATGATCTCATGTACTTCAATACCCTGAACAACATTGATGTAAGTATCTCCTGTGGTCATTGATGGTGTCACATACTTCTATATCACATAAACATAGCAATACCTTTTTAATTAATTAAAAATAAAGTTTATGAATGATGCCACCCAAAGTGTACCATTTTATTTTTTGTAAATTATTTTATTACTCTCCAGAAGAACCCTATAAAATTCACAAATAAGAAAAGCAATCTTTCCAAGATTGCTTTTGGGCAGAGCCCACATTTTATGCTATTATTTGATTGAAGGATTGTTTAATACTCTCATCTTCTTTCCCAGAGTATCTAATGTATTCATCGTATGATAAAATAAATTATAAGTAGGAAGAAATGTGATAAAAAGGAAATATAAGAGTAGGAAAATGAATGTAATAGAAGTGTAGTTAATCTGCTAAAATATCATGAGCTTTCATAGATACACTCATGCTTTTAAACGTCTTTATTTTTGTATATCTTGGGAATGTTGCCATCAGTCACAGCCTTCTCATTTTTCACCTATGAGATATTAAGTATGCTTTGCATTAGGAACTTCAGCAACAAGTCATCCTCTTCAGTATTAGTCATTCCTATCCCCAATAAATCTGCTGCTAAGATTCTGCGTCTGTGTGACATTCTGTAATCTCTAATTCACCATTTAGGAACGTGGTTGTGTAACTGAAATCATGTTGGTTTGTAGTTCCAAACCATAGTGTCTAATAAATTACTATCAGTTGTGAAAGCCCAAGTTCAGTAGCCTAATTGGATTTTGCACATTAAAAAAAAAGAATAAAAGAAAAATAAAGGTATTAAATGGAGAGGGAAAGGTATCCTATCTGACTTACCAGTCTTTTTGGATACTGCACGAATGATGCCAAAGAAAGCACAGTATGTGGATGAGTGTTCCATTTGCACTAAGAGAATTCTGGCACGTCTGGTTCACTTGTGGGTTTAGTTGGCCTGAGACTAGTGGTGATCAATTGTGTACAGTTATAACAGTTATGCCATAATATGTTTATTAATCAGTATCTTTCATTTTTATAAACATGAAATTTTTCCCTAATAAGCTTCAGTTCCTAAAACTCTAAAATGGTTTCTTGTCAGCCTTTACTTATGAATAATATGTGATAATTCACATCAAACATGCTTAGTGAAGTTTATAGCATATATCATTTTCTAAATATATTTATCTTTTTCTTTTTTCTTTTATCTTACAATCAGTGGACATCTGAAATCCATAGGCTACATTGTTTCTGTGGTGATTGTAAAAATTTAAAGAATATTAAGAGAAAATCAGTATTTTAATTTTTAACTTATAGGGGGTGAACAGACATTCTCAAAATAGAGTTGTGTTTTATAAAACCCCATGCTGTCAGAAGAGAACTAAGGGGTAATATCATAGTAATCCTATATCTGGTATGAAACCAGCAAACTCAAACCTATGTATTCCTTGGGATTAAATGCATTAAACTTGACCATTTGTCCTCAAGTGGAAAAAAAATATAGAATATAAGAATATGTAAATACCCTGTTAGACTTGGAAAAATAAAACAATACCCACACATACATATGCATATTTACATCTGCATATTTACATACCTCTATATAGTCTGAATGTGTGAGTGGATAGATATAGATATATAATTTAAACAACTACATTTCTCTCATTGCTTTCGCTTCTGGTTTATATAAAGTCTGCTAAGCTATTTGCTATAAAGAATGATACAGTTCTATTTATATATTCTCAAAAGTAGTTTGTTTGACACGTAGATGAACAAGTAAAAGCCTAAGCAAAAATGAACTGAATTCCAAAATAACTTTCCTGAAATAAAGCTCATCAAACATTAATTAATAAAACAGGTTTAAATTGCTTCTAAGAATGTTTCTGGCATAGAATGTAGAAGTAAGACCATGGGCTTTATATCTTATTTAGATTTCAAAGGGGCCACTTGTGTGACTTTGAATAAGCTACTTTTGGGGTCTCAGTTTCCTCATCTCTAAAACAGATGTAACAGCACCTATCATAATAGCTATAGTGAATCATCGGGTGATGTATGTACGATAACCTGCAAACAGAAGCCGCTCAATAAATGGGAATCTTACCTACGTGTATCTATATCCTATACCATGCTAGATACCCCCCAAGACCTTCGCAAATGCCCAGAATTAATAACATAGACAAGTCTGTACAGGTAATAGTAGCCTAGACACTAAATTGGCAGGGGGGAATGGGAGGTCATGAGTGAATGTGAACTTCCTCTTAAATTTTATGACTATTGAGACTTGTGTTCAAGTGATTCCTCTGTGTGTGTGTGTGTGTGTGTGTGTGTGTGTGTGTGTGTGTGTATGTGTACGTACACATGGGTACATTTCATACCCGGGTAGGAATTCCAGTATTCACTGACATTTTATCTCTTTCTTGACTATTCCCCCAACCCCTCACTTGTAACCAAGGAAACAAATTTTATCAGAATCAAAGCTTCTTGATAAGGGATGATAAAACAGAGCAACAAAACTGCCAGGGCAGGATGCTGGAGAGTTCATTAGGCTCAATCATTAGCTAAATCATTCATTCCCACACCACCTGAATAGCGTAGCTTACTAATTCATACTTCAGCAACACAGCACATATTTACTTCCCATGGACTGTCAGTTGCTTGCCAGTTGTGGACCCTAGGAACAGAAATTCTTTTAATGCAGACCCCTGACTGCCAACTCCATAGAAGATGGTTTCCAAGTTTCTGGCCATGACCACTGTTGGCTTGGGGCAAATTTTCATCTTCGATTAACATTCTGGCTTAACTTTTTACTCTGAAAAGGCCACCCTGTCTCTGACAGCTGTATGCTTCTGTTGGGTTATTTTCCCAGAGATCCTAGCTGGCCTTCTTTGGTAAAGCTAAATTCTAGTTCATCTTTAGAGAATTCTTGCTCTGTTTCTGCTCACATCGTGACAACAGCCTGGGTTTCTCATTAGCATCAGGTTTCTGCACTTACTCAGTCCTCCCAAATTCTTTCTCACTGAACATTGCCTCGGTGCTTTTACAATGGCGGTATTTCATTGGGTGGGGGTGGGGGTGGGTGCTGGGTTTTTTTGTTTGTTTGTTTGTTTGTTTGTTTGTTTGTTTGTTTGTTTTAAGAAACCTACCATAGAATGACTTATACCAAAACATGTGGTATGGAAATGAAGGGCCTTTGGAGTCAGACCAAATTGGGTGTTGAAATCCTTGCTTGCTGCCTCTTGGCTGGGTGATCTTGGACACGTTGGTTAACTTTTCCAAATTTTGCCTCCCTCACTTGTAAAGAGAAACAATGATACATATCTTACAGTAAAATATTATTAATTAAATTATTATTAAGTAAAATAATGTAATTTAAGGGCTTGGCATATAAGAGACACTATAAATTGAAGCAATTAATATGATAATGATAATAATTATTATCAGTGTTCATATTGTCTTCTACTTTTACTTATAAATTTAAACCCTTTGAAAACTATAACTTGCCTTATTTACCTTGTGTCCTCCAGAGACATTGATCATGATGCCAGGCACCTAAAATAAATATGCGATAAAATTTTTGTGAATGATTTTTAAAATGTCATTGAGTTACTGGCTGATTAAAGAGTTTGATGTCATAGGAGGAGAGGAGAGCAAATGGCAGGACACAGGTCTGTTGGTTGGAGGCAGAATTTCTGACCACACAGAAACTCTACACCTTATATGCCTGGGCATGGAGCGTGCTGGACTCATAAACCCCCAATTTGATCTGGAGGGAATATGGCCTCTCCTTCCCAGGACCTTGTTGATTTAACTGCCACAGGGAAATGCACTGTTATACAGCCTCACTCATTCAGTTGATTACTTTGGTAGGTATATTCTAAGGTTATGTGTCAACTTATTCAACATGTTCCAATGATGCATAATAATGAGCTTTTAAAATTCTTTCGCAAACAGTTCTTTAAAGCGGAAAATACTAGATGTTAATTAAAATGAGGAAAAGCATGTATCCAGAAGTACTGGTACTTAATTCTTCATCGTCATCATAAGAGCACTTAGGTACAAGTTAAAGTTTTTATCTTTTCCAAAATAATTTAGGAGACCCTGACTGGCTCAGTCAGTAGAGCATGGGACTCTCTTGATCTCGGGGTTGTGAGTTCGAGCCCCACGTTGGTGGAGCCTACTTAAAAAAAATTAAATTAAAATATTTTTAAAAAACACAAAGAGGTTAAAAAAATAATTTAGAAGCTTATTATATATGATGGCCTAATATGCTAGGCCCCAAATCATCTACCTTTAATGCTGCCTATAATCTCTTTCCATCTTATTTATTCATTAACTCAACACAGATTTGTTGGGTATCTACTGTGCCAGGCACTGTTTTCGTAACTAAGGATATGACAGTGTACAAAATAAAAAGAACAAAAAAACAGTTTTGAGTGTTTAAGATAAGCTAGATATTCTCCCCTAGAATAGTTAACACTTAAAATTAGCCTATGAGGTAGGTATCTTTATTTATATGTGAAGAAACTGAGTCAAGGATAACGTAGGCAGATTGCTGGAAGCCACACAATCATGTGAGGAGTCAAGATGGGGGTCACAGGGTTTTTCTTCTCACTCTTTCCTCACTTTTGAAGCATCTTTTTCTCAAGAAGCCTTCTTTCCTGTTTCCCAAACACAGTCTCCTTTCCTGCCAGGCCAATTCCCAGATGTTTCCTATGCATGCCATGATCTCCTATCTTCAGCCCGTTTTACAAGAGCGTCTAGAATTCTACTGAGAATGCCCAGTCCATCCACCACACTTATAGAATCTTCCTGTCCTTCTATTCATCTCATTATCTCCATGAGTTGAACTTTGTTTTGATCAACCTTCCATGCATTCATTACTTTGACAAATAATTATGGTTCTCCTTCTGTGTTCTAAATGCTGGGATCAAAAATGACAAGACTAATAGGGTGCCTGTTTCTATGACACTCGGTTTATTTTGGAAAGGCAGGCATTTGCTGGCAAATTCATAGTAATTTAGACCAGAATATCTTCTCATAGTCTTCTATGTTTGTAATTTTTATTTCTCTTTCAAAATATACAGTAACTTTCCTCTTGGGGATCATTTTTCATTTTCTGTTGTGGGAATTCAGTATTTGCTTGTGGATTGCTTCTAATCTCATGCCTCTAGGGGAGAAGATCACATTTAACATGTTTCCTTTTCTTATTCTTGGCCTTTATTGCCATAGATTTAGAGTCTGGATCAACATTAGAAGGGTACTGAATGACACAAGTGAAGGATGACATAGGTCAGTCATACTTAGGGATGATCAGGGGGATGGAGAGGTTTGAGAGATGAGGGCTGTTGTAGTATAACATGAAAGGGAAGAATTTGGAATCTCAATGAATTTCAGAGGGGAATGAAAGAGGAAATTAGATGCAAACACTATTGAAGATTACCCCTAATACCATTTTAAAAATAGGAAGATTCAAAGATGGCATATTGCCTCTTTGTTTTGGGGGGGGGGGGGGCTTTTTTTTTAATTTAATTTTCTTATTATTTATTTTTATTTTATTTTTTTAATATGAAATTTTTTGTCAAATTGGTTTCCATACAATACCCAGTGCTCATCCCAACAGGTGCCCTCCTCAGCACCCATCACCCACTTTCCCCTCCCTCCCAACCCCCATCAATTCTCAGTTTGTTCTCACTTTTTAAGAGTCTCTTACAGTTTACTCCCTTCCTCTCTAACTTTTTTTTTCCCCTTCCCCTCCCCCATGGTCTTCTGTTAAGTGTCTAAGGATCCACATTAAGAGTTCTTTGGATACATGTGATTGTACCATGGATCATGCCAGAAAGTTTGGATTTAGCAACTGATGCAGTCTTGAGTCTAGCCTCTTCTGTTTATATCACAGAATTATAAATCACAACAAATGGCTGTTTTCTGCAGCAATCTGAAAAATCTGGGCAATGCCTTCCTAGTATTAATGTGCCACCTAGTGGTTCAACTTGCACATTCTAACTATGTGATTTGGGATTTTCAGTTAATAAATGTAAATATTCGTTTTCCTTTATAAAAATGGCCTGTTTTCTAGAAACACCTCCAACGTCCACTTACGGTAAATCCACTAGTTCAGGATACTGATACTGCTCATTTTTGTGTGTTTATGAATTCATTATAAAGGAATTGACAGCAGTCATTATTAGTATAATTTCCCTGTGGTTTGTTATATTTTAAAGCTTTTTAGGTATTTGGAAAATAAATCATTGTTTTTTATTTTACTTGGGTATTTCTCTGCAGTGAGGGTTCATGTGTCTTGTGCTGGTATGGTGAAGGAGAAACCAACTGAAAACTTGCTGACATTAGATCTAGAAAGGCAGAGAGATTACTAAAAGAAGACGTAGGACCCACTTGATAGAATTGGTTTGCTGACTTCTACCATATAATAAGCCCACAATTGGATATACCTTGTGTGTTTATTTCTGGTAAACTTTATAGCCTCACATCCAAATTAAAGCTCCTAAATTCTCGCACACATGGTCAGTTTAAAAATAACAACAATAAATAGGTGCTAGTTAGGGAATGCTTCCTACGTGCAGGTATTGTGCAAAACACTTTATATAAATGATCTCCAATCCCCACAAAAGCCAAGGTTAGTATTATTATTCCCACTTTAAAGAAGAGGAAACAGGAGTGCCTGGGTGGCTCAGTCAGTTAAGCATCTGACTTCGGCTCAGGTCGTGGTCTCTCGGCTCTTGAGTTTGAGCCCCTCATCGGGCTCTCTGCTGTCAGCACAGAGCGCACTTCAGATCTTCTGTCTCCCTCTCTCTGTCTGCCCCTCCCCTGCTTGATTTCCCCCTTTTCTCTCTCTTTCTCTCTCTCTCTCAAGAATAAATAAATATTTTTGAAAGAAAGAAAGGAAGGAAGGAAGGGAGGGAGGGAGGGAGGAAGGAAGGAAGGAAGGAAGAGAAGAGAAAAGGAAACAGGTTCAAGGATTTAAGCTAATTCCCCTTGACCTCACATAGCCAAGAAGTAATTGAGCCTGGAGGTCCTTGGTCAAGGTCTCCTTCACAGGCCTGAAGCCTCTTCTGTCACCATAGAATTAATTATGTTTCCCTTACTCATGGGGAAAATGGCGTCAGCAAATACCAGCTTTACTTAAAAAAACTCAGTAACAGTTGAGCCCATAAGACACTGAAATATACATAAATGATACTATGTTTTATTATATATATTCTCTCTATATAATTTAAAAATCATAGAGCAAATAAAGGTGCCCCATTTCTGTGATAAATCCCTCTTTCCAGAATACAACTGTTTGTTGTTTAAAGTTACCATTGGAGAATTAGAGGAGCCTGCCCTTCGGGCCCAACACAAAGTCACAGAATATTAGTTACATGTTAGCACTACTCAGCTCAGTATCTCTCTCTTTCAGGCATTGACCTGGGCTTGCTCAGTGACACTGGCTGTGGACATGAGTTTGCCACGTGTGGCCAAGGGCTCAAACACAGGCAGATAACACCTTAATGCTGTTTAACAGTCCCTGGGGTAGAGAATAAAGGGGATTGTAAAATTATCCCTGTGATTTTCTTCTGTGCCCTCAAACTTTTACCTCGTTGGTTAAGATGAAATCCCACAGTCCAGTCCTAGGGAATAGAGTCTTCCTGATTTGGACAGGGTTCCAAAACAGCAGCAGAGCCAGGCCTCTCTGCAAAAGCCCATTTCCATTCTCTGCAACAACTGCTTCAACCAAATTCCAAGTCTTGTCTTCTTTCCAGAAGTTCTTAAGTAGGTTAACTTCACACCAGAAGAGAGTATGATCATTGCAATCGAAGTTCTTAGAGGTTATAGTCACCATTAATTTGAGTATATATGAAGATTATTCTGAATAAAAAATAGTGATCATCCATAAAATCACTACGTATGGCATTTTCTAGATAGAGGACATCCATGTTTTATCCCTGTACTTGTTTAGCTGAGAAAGCAGGGCAGGTCTTCAGCAATGCCTCGTTTCTCTGTAGGTTTAAAGAAAGTCTTCTACTTCCTTGTGTTCCCTCATTTCTGCTTATCCACTAACAGCAAAGAACATAAATTCTAGATTTACTTGTTTCTTCCCTCTTGACACCTTCCCATAGAAAACCAGAATAAGGATACATTTACCAGGTTACAAATGTTTTATTCACAATTTTATCAGCACAAAATCTGGAACATTCCCAGAATACTGCTTTCTCTTGTTGGGGAGGGAAGATTATCTGGATATGAGCTTAATAAGTGTATAAATGGTGGGATGTTAGAGCTAACTATACACATGCATGACTCAGAGATTTCTCTCTCTCTTTCAAAAAGAAAACTATACTAAAAAGATCAATTAGATATTTGTTTTGACCAAACAAATGCTTACAGGGGACTAGAGCAATACTAATTATGCACACTTTACCTCTATTTGCAGGTGATAAAGAACGCCATAGTTGAAAGCATTGAATACAGAAGACAGAATCCGTCTCGTTGCTCGGTTTCTCTTAGTAATGTTGAAGCAAGACGATTCTTCAACAAGGAATTTCTAAGCAAACCTGCAGCATAGTTTGTGTTGTGGAAAGGGTAGCAATTTCTGAAGCTGAGGCAGTTTGAAATGCCATTACAACTGGATTTGAAAACACAGTATAGATGTTAGTACTGATCACAAGAGACTGGCTGATACTCAAAGTTGAAGTTACTTAGCCGCGTGAGAATTATACTGTTATAAATTTGTTAGGTTGGCAGATGATGTGATCATGTAAAATTATGCTCAGCTACATTCTCTGTCAGTATGAATTTCCTGATGCAAATGTAGGGACATACACTGTTGCTAAGACATTCCTCACCAACTATGTTATGTGTCCTCTTTTTAAAAAATTGTTTTAAGAATCTTTAACGGTTCAGTCTCAATAAGTAAGATTTCGCATTGTGTGTAAATGTTATTCACTGACTGGATTTATTCATACCACGAGACAACACTATTTTTTATTTATATTATGCATACATACATACATGAAATAAATACATCAATATGCAATTAGCATAACAGATTTTTTGTTTATTTTTAATGGGGTATTGCACTGTAAACTATGAAACATTCTCAGATTCAAAGGTTTCAAACACAAAAGTTGTTAATCTTAACTGGTAATGTGAAACGTATCATTTTAAATCATGGTTATTTTTCTTAAAGGAGAAGACATGTAATCTGTTGAACAAATGGTATGCATTTATTCATCAAGTAGAAAAAGTAACTTCTTCTAGTTTAATATTTTACTTTGTCGAGATTATCTTGGACTGTTTGCCCACCAGAGAACAGTTGACCTCAGAGAAAAATCCAGAAGAGTAGCACAGGCTGTATCTGGAAGTCTTGGCTTAGGGACAGTCTGTATCACATGACAGTGGTTTCTGTTCCCATTGAACTGCTAAGGTTCAGGGTTGGTGTAAACCTAAGGAGAAACCAACATAGTAAAGAAACTCACCTGTCTTGGTTATCTTGGTTATTGTCAGTCATCTCCACTGGAATGTAAGGTCCTTGAGGGTGGGGACTTTTGTCACTTTTGTCCACTGCTGTATCCCCAGATGCTGCAGCATGTCTGATGATGTGTACTGGGCACCAATTTCTTGTATGCATAAATCAGCCAAGGAAAGAATGTTCCCTTCTTCTTTGTTATTGTTTCTTTATCTTTCCTCACACGTATGAATGTGAATATAAGGTGATCAAAAAAAGACAAATGAATAGAGAACGTAAAGAAAGGTAATTCAAAGAAGGAAGAATGAATGTCCAATTATTAGCACCATTTGTTGAAGAGACTGTCTTTTCTCCATTGAGTATTCTTGGCTTCCTTGTCAAATGCTAGTTGATTATATATGCTTGGGTTGATTTCTGGGCTCTCGGTTCTGTTCTATTGGTCTCTTTGTCGGTTTTTATGCCAGTACCATACTGTTTTGAGGACTATAGCTTTATACGGTAGCTTGAGGTCAGGATGTGTGATGCCTCCCGCTTGGTTCTTTGGATTTCTTTGGCTATTCAGGGTCTTCTGTGCTTCCATATAAATTTTAGGAGTGTGTTTTCTACTTCTGTATAAACACTACTAGAATCTTGATAGGGATTGTACTGAAACTATAGAATCTGGTAGTATTGACATTTTAACAATATCAACACAGGATGTCTTTCTATTTATTTGGATTTTTTTTTTTTGCATCAGTGTCTTATGGTTTTCAGAGTAGATATTTTTTTACCTCCTTAGTTTACTTCTAAGTATTTTATTGTTTTTGATACTACTGTAACGGGATCAATTTATTTCTTTTTAAGAAAATGTGTTGTTAGTGTATAGAAATGCTACTGATTTTTGTATGTTAATTTTGTATTCTGAAATTTTATTTTTTTTTAGTTTTTTAATGTTTATTTTTGAGAGAGAGAGAGAGAGAGAGAGAGAAAGAGCGCACAAGTGAGTGGGGGAGGGGCAGAGAGAGAAGGAGACACAGAATCCAAAGCAGCCTCCAGGCTCTGAGCTGTCAGCACAGAGCCTGACACGGGGCTTGAACCGACAAACTGTGAGATCATGACCTGAGCCGAAGTCAGATGTTAACCAACTGAGCCACCCAGGCTCCCCTCTGAAACTTTATTTTGTACACTGCAATGGAATTCATTGATTAGAGCTTTTTTTTCTTGGTTGAGTCTTTAGGATTTTCTGTATATAAAATGTCATCTGCAAAGAGACAATTTTACTGTTTCCTTTCCAATTCTGCTACCTTTTATTTATTTTTCTTGCCTGATTGCTCTAGCTACAACTTCTAGTACTATATTGCATAGCAGTGATAAGAGTAGACACACTTGTCTTGTTCCTGTTCTTAGAGGAAAAGCTTTCAACCTTTTACCACTGAGTATGTTAGCTGTGAGTTTGTCATATATGGCCTTTACTATGTTAATATATGTTCCTAATTATGCCTAATTTGCTAAGAATTTTTATCATGAATAAATGTTCAGTTTGTCAAATGCTTTTTCTGTGTCTATTGAGATGATCATATGTTTCTTTTCTTCATTCTGTTAATGTGATGCATCACATTGATTGATTTGCATATGTTCAACCATCTTTGCGTCCCAGGGGTAAATCCCACTTGATCATGGTGAATGATCCTTTGTATGTGATGTTAAGTTCAGTTTGCTAGGATTTGATTGAAAACTTTTGTATTTATATTCAGCAGGATATTTTTTGATCGGCCTGTAGTTTTCTTTTCTACTAGTGTTCTTTTCCGGTTTGGTATCAAAATAGTACTGGCCTCATAAAAAGAGTTTGGTGGTGTTCCCTCCTCTTTGATTTTTTGAAAGAGTTTGAGAAGGATTGGTGTTAATCCTTCTTTGATGTTTGGTAAAATTCACCAGTGATGCCATATGGCCCTGGGCTTTTCTTCATTGGGGGATTTTGGATTACCTATTCCATCTCCTTACTAGTAATTGGTCTATTCAGATTTTCTATTTCTTCCTGATTCAGTCTTGATAAGTTGTATGTTTCTAATAATTTTTCCACTCTTTCTAGGATGTCCAGTTTATTGGCATATAGTTGTTCATAGTAGCCTCTTATGATCTTTTGAATTTCTATGTTATCATTTGTAATGTCTCCTTTTTCATTTGTAATTTTGGTGATTTGGGGTTTTTTTTCCTTAGTTGGTCTAGCTAAAAGCTTGTCAATTTTGTTTATTGTCTCAAATAACCAACTTAATAGTTTGTTTAATCTTTTTTAATTGTTTTCTGTTCTACATTTCATTTATGTCTGCTCTAATCTTTATCATTTCCTTTCTTCTGCTAACTTTGGGTTCACTTTGCTGTTCTTTTTCTAGTTCATTGAGGAGTAGAGTTAGGCTGTTTATTTGAGATCTTTTTTGTTTCTCAGTGTGTTTACTGCTATAAACTTTCTTCTTAGAACTGCTTTTGCTGCGGCTCAAATTCTGATATGTTGTTTCCATTTTCATTTGCCTCAATCTTTTTTTTTTTTTTTAATTTCCCCCTTTAATTACATCTTGGATCCATTGGTTTTCATTAGAATGTTGTTTAATTTCCATGTGTTCGTGCATTTCTAGTTTTCTTCTGGTTGTTGATTTCTAGTTTCATGCCATTGTAGTCAGAGAAGATACCTGGTATGATTTCAATCTTCTTGACTTTGCAAAGACTTGTTTTATGGCCTAATGTATGGCCTATCCTGGAAAATGTAATGTCTTTTTGATATATTGACCCTTTTTTTCATTATATAATCACCTTGTCTCTTTTTACCTTTTTAGTTTAAAGTCTATTTTGTCTGACATAGCTACCCTGATGTTGTTATTGTTGTTGTTGTTGTTGTTGTTGTTACCATTGCTTGAAATTTCTTTTTCCATCTGTTCACTCTCAGTCTGTCTTGATCTTTAAGGCTGATTTGAGTTTCTTACAGTCAGCATATTATTGGATTTTTTTAAAATTCTTTCAGCCACTCTTTGTCTTTTGATTGGAGAATTTAATTAGTTTATGTTTAAAGTTACTATTGATAGATAAGGACTTACTATTGCCATTTTAGTAGTTATTTTCTGGTTGTTTTGTAGATCCACTGATCCTTGTTTCTTGTCCTGCCACCACCTTTTTTGTGTGTTTTGATGTCTTTGGTATTGGTGTACTTTGACTTGTTATTTGTGGTTTTGTATGCATGCAGTTACTATAGGATTCTCCTTTGTGGTTATCATGAGGCTTATATAAAATAATGTAAACTGGTAACACCCTATTTTAAACTGATACCACTTAACTTCAATAGAATTCACCAACTTTGCACTTTTACTTCTCCTCTCCCTCACATTTTAGGTTATTTTTATTACAATTTACATTTTTTTTAATATTATGTTGTAGTAATGGTTATTTTTACTGATGTTGTTATTTATTTTTATTTTTTTCACTTACAAACTAGAGACTTAAATGAATTATGCACTATACTATTACCATTTTTTACAATCTATGACAATATATTTACCATTACCAGTGAGATTTATACTTCTTTTTTAATGTTTTTATGATGTTAATTAGCATGCTTTTCCTTCTACTCAAACACCTCCCTTCAGCATTTCTTGTAAGGCAGGTATGGTGGTAATAAACTCCCTCAGCTTTTGTTTGGGAAAGTCCGTATCCCTCTTTTGTTTCTGAAGGACAGCTTCACTGGGTATAAAACTCTTGGTTAACAGTTACTCTCTTTCAATATTTGAATATGTCATTCTATTCTGTCTTGGCCCCTCAGATTCCCGTATAATCCCTGTGGTGTGAAGTCAGAGAAGGGGCTCCTGCAAAGCAACTCACAGTGCTGGGGGTTGGTGGGGAGAGCTGTGGCTGGTTGTCTCCCTAGGTTCTCTTTCCCCACTGGAGGAACCAGAGAGGCTCAGGAAAGACCTCTCTGCATAGTGCTGCACTGGTCTGTGGAAGAGGCAATTCAATGTGTAGCTGCCTCCTCTACCCTTCTAATGTGATCTGTCTTGGTCTCTGTGGTGCGGGGGCAGGGGGTACTTTAGCATTTCTCCTATGTTCTAGGATTCTCAGTGGTGTCTTGTTCTTGAATAATTGTTAATTTTCCTTCTTGTGAGGGGAAGAAAAGTCAGGAGCATCCTGTGTTGCCTTTTTTTTTTTTTTCAACGTTTATTTATTTTTGGGACAGAGAGAGACAGAGCATGAACGGGGGAGGGGCAGAGAGAGAGGGAGACACAGAATCGGAAACAGGCTCCAGGCTCCGAGCCATCAGCCCAGAGCCCGACGCGGGGCTCGAACTCACGGACCGCGAGATCGTGACCTGGCTGAAGTCGGACGCTTAACCGACTGCGCCACCCAGGCGCCCCTGTGTTGCCCTTTTGATGACATCACTCAATTTTGGCCTTTAAATCTCATTATTTACAAAAAGAAACCTAGGCTTTTTGGAGAAGTGGCTGATTTCAGGGCTGGGACAAGAAAAGTATAAAATAATCTTAGACCATTTTATTTTGCCAGAAAGCAAGGAAGTGCTCAAGGAATAATAGGAACATGTCCAAAAGACACAGAATCCAGCTTGACTGACTCCCTTTGGGAAGAATGAGCATTAAAATAAATAATGATAATAACAGATCATAATCTGTTGGCTATGCAACAGATCATAATCCCATCGAATAATATAGGAAACCATTACTGTATCTTGATGAATAAATATGTTGATAAATAATAAATCATCTCAATGTTTATTAATTACAAAGTGGGAAAGTAACTTTATAATGGAAAAATCTGGCAGAATAATCAAAATTATCATGAGCAATTGGACAGATTGAAATCCTGCACACCTGACAGGATGCAATGGGAACGGTGTAGCATTCTCCTGTGATAGTCCCACAGAGACATCACCTCAGTCTGTTCATGAGTAAATACCGGGCAAGCCCAAACTGAGGGAAACTCCAAGCATAATTGCCTGTAATCATCAAAATTATTACGGTCAGAAAAATCAAGGAAAAACTAAAGAATGGTTCTGAACTGAAGAAAACTAAAGAAACATGACTGACAGTTGAAGACAGTGTGTGATTATCACCTGGATTCTTACTGTTATAAAGGATGTCATCAGGAAAATTGGTATCGATGTTAATATCCTGGTTCTGATTGTTGTATTGTGATTATATAGCAGATTATCCTTATTTGTAGCAACTACACATTAAAATTCTCAGGGTGATGAGATATTATGTTGGCAAGTTACTTGCAAATGGCTCACAAAAGAAAAAAATATTCTCTTCAAATTCTACCTGCAACTTTTCTGTAAGCTTGACACTGTTTTGTTTTTTGTTTTGCTTTAATTTGAGAGAGAGGGGGAGTGTGTGTGAGCAGGGGTGGGGGGTAGAGTGACAGAGGGAGAGAGAGAGAACTTCAGGTAGGCGCCATGCTCGGTGTGGAGCCTGAACCAGGGCTTGATCCCACAACCCTGGGATCATGACCTGAGCCAAAATCAAGAGTCACACACTCAAACCAACTGAGACACCCAGGTGCCCCTCGCTTGACACTATTTCAAACTGTTAAAAGTTCTTAAAGCTTTGGCAGTAGGCTCTCAGAAGATTCTCAAATAATTAAGGAGGTTTTATATGAGTGGATTCCTTTTCATATCCACATTTTCTTCTTTTAACTCTTCTTATAGCTGATGTATGCAAATTCTACTTATCTATATTGAATAAAGGCCAGCAAAATAAATCATAGGCTAAAAGTTCTATGAAATTGCTTTCACTGAATATTCTTTTAACGTTTACTTATTTTTGAGAGACAATGCCAGTGGGAGAGGTGGAGAGAGGTAGATACAGAATCTGAAGCAGGCTCCAGGCTCTGAGCTGTCAGCACAGAGTCCGACACGGGGCTCGAACTCACAAACCATGAGATCATGACCTGAGCTGAGGGCGGACGCTTAACCAACTGAGCCACCCAGGTGCCCCAGCTTTTGCTGAATGTTTTAAGGAATAGAGCTTTATGACATCCTAATGGTTTTTGTATTTCTTCCATTAATAGCAAAATGATAAATCCAATTAGGACCACCAATGGCTGCATGAACATTAAAGCAAAATAAGCAATAGTCGGTAAGAAAAGTTTTGTTGAATAGAAAAGTGGTTCTTTTGGTTGAACACTTTGAAAAGTGCAGTTCAGCAGACATTTATTATGTCCCAGTATGTGTAAGATGCCATGCTTGGTTCTGGAGAGAAACTATAGCAGGCACTGTTGGTGGTTGGCCAGATCCCCGTTGCCTGGTCGGGGCCCCCTTCCTCCAGCTGCTGTGAGTATTGGCTTTTAAAAGCCCGTCCCTGCAGCCTTCTCCTGAGAATTGCCTTCAGCTGAGGAGATAGGCTGGCACTGTTAGGACTTCCTCCTGGAGGAAGCCTGCAACCAATGACTAATTGATGTAGGGCTACAAAGGGCTGCCTTATCTCAGGATGGGCTGATTGATGCTTTTCCTGCCCAAAGTTCTCCCAAGGATCAGGCTGAGGTAAGAGTACAGTTAAACCCACTTTTTGTGTAGCTTCTCTCCTTTATTGTTTGTCTAAGAGTACTCCTTCAACGTATTACTTACATGGGGCACTTAGGTAGCACAGTTGGGTAAGTGTTCAACTCTTGATTTTGGCTCAGGTCATGATCTCAGGGTTCGTGAGTTCCAGCCCCGAGTCAGACTGCGCTGACAGCATCAGCCTTAGAATTCTCTCTCTCCCTCTCTCTGCCCCTCCCCCGCTCATGCACTCTATCTCTCTCAAAAATACCAACTAAAAATTTGAAAAAATAAGTTAAATTATTTATGTAAGAACCTTCATCTCAGTCTCTCTCCCTAGAGAACCTGACCTAAGGCAGATACCAAAATGCATAAGACTGGATTGTTTTAGAGGTTACAAACTAGTAAAAGAAAAGAACACCTATAAGATGACAAATGCCAAAAATTATGTTTATACAAATTGCTGTGAGGGTGATTCATTAAAAACAGGTTAATTAGGGGGGACACCTGGGTGGCTCAGTTAAGTGTCCGACTTCAGCTGGGGTCATGATCTCATGGTCTGTGAGTTTGAGCCCCACATTGGGCTCTGTACCAACAGCTCAGAGCCTGGAGCCTGCTTTGGATTCTGTGTCTCCCTCTCTCTCTGCCCCTCCCCCACTCATGCTCTGTCTCTCTCTGTCTCAAAAATGAATGTTAAAAAAAAAATTTAAGGGGTTAGTTAGGGAAACTTTCATGGAGAACTGGAATTTAGATTAATTCTTAAAAGGTAAGTAGAATTCCAAGTAGGATTTAGGGACAAGTATTTCTCTACTGGAGCAAGCTTAATACCTCCTTGTCGATTCCGTATCCCTCTATACATCTTAATATCACTTTAGGATTTGTTTTGGCATCAAGCCACTGACCTGTATTAAGTTCATGAACTCTAAACCCTCAGAATATTTTGACAAGTAATTTTCTTTATATGTTGCAACAAGTTAAATCTAATTAGATGAAATTTAATGGTCATGAATGGAGAACCCTATACCGGAATCCAATAAACCAATAATGCAGTGGAAAAGAAGTATGACATCAAGGTTTTAGGGTAGACATTGTCTAGAATATCTAAGGAAAAATGACTTGAGAGCAGGGGTGGGAGTGTGACTAGAAACAGTGTCTTGAATCCACTGATAAGACGTTTATTCAGATCCTTCTATATACTAGGTGTTAATTCGGGAACCACTTAACACACAGGCGATAGAGCTGTTTAAAGCTATTGGCTTCAAATATCTCAGTCTGGAATGAAAATATATATCCTATATGTTGCCACTCCCCCTTCCAGAATACTTAACTGACCTAGCCATTGAACCATCCTTCTTCCTGATGAATCTGGACGAAGTTGTAGATTCCTGCTGGGTACCGCCCCAGGTCATTCATACCCATTGATTAGAATTGGCAGGAATTGAAAACCACTACCAGGTTTCTTGTGGAAGAGGAATTACATACTGTGCAGCTGTAAATAGGGGGAAAGTTTCTACCAGTTATGGAATGGAATACAATCATGATGTGAATAAATTCCTTGTCACTGGAGTTATCCACCTATTCACAGAACATGAGTTCAAGAGATTCATTTGCTAGGTGCAGTGGGGGACAGTTTAGGTGGACTCACACCTCTTTCCAACTCAGAGTATATAAAGCTGTAGCTCTGTTGGCACTTTAATCAGGATGTTTGTTCGTCTCTGAAGAGAAATTTCATAGATCAGGGGAGCCTGGGTGGCTCAGTCAGTCAAGCGTCCGACTTCGGCTCAGGTCATGATCTCACGGTTCATGGGTTCGAGCCCCGCATCAGGCTCTGTGCTGACAGCCTGGAGCCTGTTTCGGATTCTGTGTCTCCCTCTCTCTCTGCCCCTCCCCCACTCACGCTCTGTCTCCTTCTGTCTCAAAAATAAACATAAAAAAATAAATTAAAAAATTTCATAGACCAACCTACCTGGTTGGAAGGAGAGATTTTAGGCAGAGTTCTAACCATTACCATGTGTGCTGAACCCCACCATGTAAGTTATTGTCCGTACCTTAACAAAGTGACTTTTAATAACCTTCCCTTTCTCCGTTTTAGCCTGAGCTAATTTCCTCTGTTCCCCCACACTACACTGAGTGAAGATGCAAAGCAGATAGTAAATATAATGACTAGATATTAAAAATATTATTGAAAAAAGAAGCTAAATGTAGCATGGCTTATGAAGCTCTTCATATCCACACAAACTTCTAGGCTGATTTCTGACCACTCTTTGCCTGCTCCAGCTGAATGAACTTCGCGTGTGCCGATACTCCGATCCTTAATTGTATTTTTCTCATTAACAATTCCTTTGGACAACTTTTTTCTTCTGGATTGTTCTTCTAGATCCAGTGGAAATATTCTTTTCAGTGAAGCCTCAAAGTCACCTTTGCAGAGTTAAGCATGACCCTCTGTGCTCCCACCCCTGTGCCTTTAGATCAGCCTTATGTTCTCTGTTTCCACCAAAGAAACAGCAAACCCATCCCAGGCCCAGTTTCCGATTTTCATCAGCCAACCTCTTGTTTCATTAATTTCTGGCTTAAGTATTAGCATTTATGTCATGCTCACTAAGGCCAAGTGCTATACTAAGCCCTGTCAAGCATCAAAGGAAACGGTGGTAACATTAATCAGCTCTAGGAGAATAAGGTTAATAGAACAATCATATATTTATTTTAAACAAAGACAGAAAAAAGGGCAAAGTCTCTGATAGGAGACACATTGGAATATACCCTCTGTTGACTAGAGCACAGGAGTCTAGTGGCTCAGTGTCCTTACAAGTGTCCCCGAAGCAAGTTTCATCAGCCCCCCCCAATCCAGCCTTCATGCTGCTACAGAGCCTCCTTTCCAAAATGCAAACGTGATTGTCATCCTCCCGTTGAAATCTTTTCAAGGCTTCCTCATTCAGTCCAGGAAAGCAGTCACAACACTACAGAGACACCTAGAGCTTGGGGCTGTCTGGTTTGCACCTACATCTTTAGCCTTCCTTTCCCGTCTCTCTCCCATCACACCCCTATGCCTCTCGCAATCTGCATTCCGTTCACCAGTCTGCTTCATTCTATCTCGCAGCCCCCCCCCCCCCCCGCCTTTATATTTACTGGTCACTCCATCAGCAATGCCTTCCCCATGAAAACATATCTTCATTGGGAGTCCTAGAAACATCACCTCCTCTGTTGGGTACCGTCCTCACTTCTTGAGGCCGACTGAGGAATTCAATTCTATGTTCCCATTTGCTTTATAATACTGGAATTACAACTTTGATGAGGATACATTCCCTATGCTCCTGGAACAGGACCTGGCACACAATTTTTAATGCTTTTTGAGAAGAGTTTGACAAGAGTGTTTTAAATTAGTGACCTGTTTGGGGCAGGAAAGAAAGGGGGATTCTAGCCTCAATCTGTTTCCATGGTATAATCTGAGTATACGGAGGGTATAAACAAGTAAACCTAATAGTCTTTGTCACTGTCATGGATTCTGGTGGGAGAACAGGCCTCTCCCAGTGTCCAAGCCTGCACCTACACAAAGGACCTTATCACTCTGAACACACATATCTTGGCACTTAAAACCTCAGTCGGTGGGGCCCGGGTTGAGGGAGACCTGCAATGAGAGACACCTGGGAGCCCTGGTTCGTGGAAGGCAGCAAGTCCACATGGGACCTAATGGGACCCTAATGGGACCAGATGTGAGGCGCTGCCTCAGAATCTTCCAGGCGTGAGCTCCCTCAACATTAGATTCAATGTGGGTGGTTGGGTCTGAGCCCTAGTTACACAGGCCCGGGAGGGTCCACGCTGCCTACTGCATCTAAAGAGGGACAGAATGCACAGCACCTGCAGGGGCACTTCAGGGTACTCAGATCTGGGACAGAGTCTAAGTCTGGAGAGGCCAGTTCAAAGGAACAGCTCTTAGGGGACAAGACATATACCTAATTGCAAGCCCAGTAACTGGGGAATATTCTCCCTGAAGGAACAGATCAAGGCAATTCTGTCTTGCAGGGGGGCAGGGGGAGGGAAGGAGAGACTAAGTACTCTAACAAGAAACACGTGGGAGTGCTGGTTGTGGGCAAATCCCGGGACCCCATCAGGCAGGAATACGCTGTCGGCATCCTCATAGAGATATTTGGGGAAGTGGATCCCTCCACCTTATAGGCTTTGTAGGGAGTTGAGGCCCAGCACAGGAACCCCACGATCTGGTAAAGGGAAGCATAACGCACATGCACAACAGTTCAGGGTAGCCAGGGACTTGGATCAGGAAAGCCAGAGCAAGGGACAGGAATGACCAAGTAAGTCACAGGAGCAGGACCTTCGGAGACCAAGGCATATGCCCAGTTCCAAGACCTAACCTACACAAATACCCATATTCCATGCTAGCAGAGCTCAAGAACACTGGATTGCTTGGCAAAGGTGTGGCCAGGCAGACTGGGCGGGAAACCCTCTAATAAAGCCTATGTGGACGCCATGGTAGCTGAAAAGCCTAGGACCCCATCAGGCAAGTCCAAATGGAGACTCACTGTTGCTCACGTGTAGCTGCTGCCTCAGGGTGATTTGGGGGTGTGGGTCCCCTGGGTGCTAGAGCTTGTGTAGGTTGTCAGGGCCAGGTCCCAACTCTACAAACCTGGGAGGCCCAAGCTGAACTCAGTCTGGCTGATTGGGTGTGAACTACACGTATGTTTGCAACATAGTTCAGGGAAACCAAAAACCCAAACCAGGTCACTAGTCTTTAGAAGCTGGGTCACAGGATGGGGATCTTGGAGACATGAGGCGTCTGCCTCTTTTCAAGCACTGATCTACACAAATGTACACATTCCCTCTGGAGGCAGGATTGGAGGTTACTGGCTTGCCTTGTCAGGATGGAGCCAGGCAGACTGGCTCGGGTACCACCTAATAAGAGAAGCCTGGGAGAATCGGTTGCTGGAAAAATCCAGAACCTCTTCAGGCAGCGAGTCCAGATAAGGAGTGACTGTCACTAACGTGCAGCTTTTGCCTCACAGTGATTTTCAGGGGTGGGATCCCTCCACACTGGCCTATGCAGGTCACATGGGACCGGCTCCACTATACAAGCCTGACTGAAGGGGACAAACTGCACACTAGTGCAGGGCAGTTCAGGGTACAAGGGACCCACAAGGGCACAAGGAGAGGCTGGGTCTCTGAAGGGGTTCTTGGAGACAAGGCATATATGTACTTGAAACCTCCAACTACCACATGGAAAATATCCCCCATACATGCAGAACTTGAAGTTCCTCAACTACCTTGTCAGGGGTGGGCCAGGAGGTCTACCCTGGGATCCACCAACCAGGGACACCTGGGAGGCTTGCTTGCTGGGGAAGCCCAGGCCCACTTCAGGCAGCCAGTCCGAATGGGAACTGACCGAGGCCAGTTCAAGCAGCTGTCTTGAAATGACTTGGCGGGGGTGCAGGGCACCCTCCAGCTCGAAAGCTATGAAGGTTTTGGGGCAAAGTCCAGGTGAAGACAGTACAGACTGCCCATGCGTGGCGGTGCAGGTCAAGAGAGCCAGGAACCTGCAACAGAGCAGCTGTACGGGGAGGCTGAGGCACAAGAGTGGGCGCTCCTGGGGCTACCGGCATCTGCCCACTTCCAAGCCCTGCCCTGCACAAATGTGCACGTTCTTCCCGAAGGTAAATCTGCAGGAGTCTGGACTCCCCAGCCAGGGTATCCTTCACTGACAATGGGAGACCTGGTTGCTGGTAAGCCCAGAACCCCATCAGGCAGCCAGTCCACATGGGAACTAACCATCTTGTTTCAAATGGAGCCTCGAATAAACTTCACCGGCGCGAGTTCCTTCCACTCGGATTACTTTCAGGCCGTTGAGCGTCCTGCCCAGCTGCGCGAGCCTGGAGTGCCCTCTACAGGCCAAAGCCGGGAGACGAGGTGAGGAATGCGCATGTGCGGGCTGCGCTGGTGCGGGTTGTCACGGGGGATCTGGAAGAAGACAGCTGTAGGGAGAGGCCTGATCACAGGAGCGAGTTCTTTGGGGTACCTGGCATCTACTTCATTCCAAGCATCATCCTCCGAAAATGCACATATTCCCTCTGAAGCAGAGCCAGAGGAAATTGCACTGCCTTGCCATCATCTGGCTTAGCAGACTGGCTGGGGTATCTATCCTTCAGTAAGACATATCTAGGAGCCTTGATTGCTATGGAAGCCGGTCCAAATTGGGACTATCACTATTCTAAAGCTACTTCCTCAGAAGGATTTTCGGGGGTGGGCTCCATATGCCCAAAAGGCTATGCGGGCGTTTGGGAACAGGAAAGAACTCCACACACAGGCCTGAAGGATCCCAGCTGCCCAAGGCTGGCCGGCAAGTGCCTACTTAACGTATGTGCATGCGGCAAAGGTCAGACGAGCTAGGGACCTGTTACAAGTAAAGTGTCTGGGGAGGCCTGGTCCCAGGAGCAGACTGACAGGGGAATAAGGCATCTGCCTAATTCCAAGCAGTAATCCACACAAATGTGCATATTCTCCCTGAAAGTAAAGCTGGAGGTGTATGGACTACCCGGCCAAGACAGGATGACCAGGCTGCTGGGATATCCCACACTGAGACATCTGAGAGCCCAGATTACGGGTAAGTCCGGGGCCCCATTAGGCAGTTGCTCCAAATAGACTGGACTGTTGCCAGGTTAAAGCAGCGACCTCACAAAGATGTGGGGTAGGGGGGGCTATTGCGCTGGAGGCTATGCAGTTGACTCCGGACTGACCCCGATCCACACACCCGGAGGGCCCTGAATGCCCTGCCTTTCAGGGAGGGCTGGTTTTATAGGATAGGCTAGCCTTCATTTAGCGACACCTAGCAATCCTAGTTCCTAGGGATGTACCCCATTAGGCAGCAAGCCCACCTAAAGACCCATTTGTACCTGTTGGTTCAGGACTCTATTCAGCAGGTGTGATCCCTCCATGCCTGAGGCTGTGTAGGTGTTTGGGGCCAGGCCAGAGTTTCACTGGGAGCATTGATCACTGCTGAAGTCTGGGACCCCAGCAGAGAGGGAGACTGACTGTCGCCAACTTCAGCTGATGCTTCAGAGTGATTTTTGGAGGGGTGGGCACTCTCTACCCTTGAGACAAGGTGGTACTTTTTTTTTTTGATGTTTATTTCTGAGAGAGAGAAAGAGAGCACAAGCAGGGGAGGGGCAGAGAGAGAGGGAGACACAGAATCCTAAGCAGGCTCCAGGCCCTGAGCTAGCAGCACAGAACCCAGCACTGGGGCTTGAACTCATGAACCTCGAGATCATGACCTGAACCAAAGTTGGATCCACCCAGGCACCCCAAAGGGGTACTAGTTTGGCCCTAGCTCCACAGGCCTGAAGGGGCCTGGCTACCAAGGGCAGATGACCGGATATATATGGCTTGTGCAAACTGTCCCAGTCAGGCCAGCCAGGTCCTTGAAAGAGGCAAGTGTTGCAAGAGGCTGGTTCATAGGAGTGGGCCCTTGGCAGTGCAAAATGCCAGACAGATTGCAAGGCCAAACTACCCATTGTGGAGTGGTCGCCCTAAAGAGAGAGCTGGAGGTATTTTACATGCCTTGGGCCAAGTGGGCAGGAAACCGTATCCTCCATTAGGAGCCACGTAGGAGTCCAGGTTCCTAAAGAAGCCCAGAACCCAGCAAAAGCAAATCCACATGGGGATTGTTGCCCATTTGCAGCTGCCACCTCAGAGGGATTTTTGGAAGGTGGGCTTCCTCCACGCTGCAGGTTATACCTGTGGCCAGAGTTTCTAAGCTTTGGGGGTCCATCTTTTCAAGGATGGTTTACAGGTTCTCACTGCACATGTGCAAGCCTCACAAGTCTGGGTAGCCAGGCACGCACAAGCAGGGCAATGTTGGGCAAGGATGGGTCACAGGATGGGGCTCTTGGGGATACTGATTGGCATCTGCCTAATTCAAAGCATTAATCTCTACAGATATTCACCCTGAAGACAGAGTTAGAGAAGTCTGAGCTGTCTCGCCAGGGCTGGATCCAGCGGGCTGGTCAGAGTGTTCATTACTAACAGACATCTGGGAGCCTTGGTTACAGGTAAACTCGGGACCCCTGCAGTCAGCCAGTCCAAATGGGGACTGGTTGTTGCAAGTTTAAAGCTGTTATTTCACAATGATGTTGGGGAGATTGGACTCCCTCTGCACTGGAGGCTATGTATTTGGTTGGGGACTCATCTGAGCTCCATAGCACTAGGGTATCCAGCCATCCAAGGATGGCTGATGGGGTGCATACTGCCCGTGTATGGGCTGCTGCAGGTCTGGGCAAGCAGGGACCTGAAGTGGGCCATGTCCAGAGAATCTAGGTTCCCAGAGTGATTTGTTGGGGGGACAACAGCATCTGCCTTTTTCCAAACTCGAACCTACACCAATGTACACATGGGGACCAAGAGTAGGCTACCCCAAAATATGCCACTTTGGCGTACTTACTATTTTGAATTAAAGTTACTTCAGAAACAGCCAATGGAATAAGGACACCCAGATTCCCCTTTGTCTCCTGAAACCAGGAAATAAATCACCCATGTCAATGGTACCCTCCTGTACCAGAAAGCAAAGAGACCCCCTTATTATCAGAGACCGGGTTGATTTGTAACCCTCCTAAGGGTTTCTCAGTTATCATTTTAAAACCAGCCCCCATACACAGAGGACAGGTAGAGATCACAGAAAGAAGCAGGCAACTCTAGGTAGGTGGCAGTTTTAATAAGCAAAGAAAACTTATATAGAGGCGTGTCTTAGGTAGCAGCAAGAGGAAAGGGTCCTCCCACCTGCCTGCCAATCTTAAAAGTTTATAAGGAGGCCTTAACTGGGTTCAGTCACATATACAGTACAAGTCTTCTCAACACATCACTATCTCAAGGCTCTGTCTTGGAGCAGCCTCTGGGAACAGGAAAGGCAAGTGTAACCCACATTCCAAGGACAGAAGAGGGGGGTGAGGAGCCTCCAAGAGCCCAGTCCAGCCTATAGGTCAATCAGTGGTCATGTCGTTTTGATGACATTCCTCAGCAGACAGGTAATTCGTGGCTGAAGAAGTATGTGTGTGTATATGTATGTATGTGTATGTATGTGTGTGTGCACATATATATATATATATGTATATATATATATACACACACCTTTTTACTTTTAGTAATTTACTACTCCAGCCCAAATTCTGTTTAGAATTCCTTACTAATTCAAGTTCCCACATGTAAGTTTCATTACTATCTTTCTGCTGTCAATTCTACTTTTTCTACAGCCCATTTCTCAAAGATTTCTTATTTCTTTGTCTAAAAAGTATAAAAGCTGCCAGTCTTATTTGTTTCTTTGGGTCTCAATTTAAATATTGGACCTCTGTCCACAGCTAATTAAATTTGTTTTTTCTCCTGTTAATCTGTCTCCTGTCAATTTAATTCTTAGACTAGCTAGAAGAACCTTGAAAGGTAGAAAAATATTTCTCCTCTCCAAAAGTTGCTGTAGTCGGCAGAATAAACTTCTCTGGCTGGACACTGCTGCAGCTGAGAGACCCTGGGACATCTTCCAAAAACCAGAAGAAGGTAGGAATCTTTACTATGTCAGTACTCACCCAATCCCCATCCCCACCAGCTCTCTGCCTGAAGAATCTCGTGGAGAAAGAGTACGGAGAGTCCTTTTTCTCTCTCTTTCTAAATTTAGATCATCAGGAGAAAATATTCATGGAACCAGTTCCTTGGGCTTGGCAACTCTTATAAATTTGGTAAAGTACTCGTGCTCTGAATGATTCATTTCTTCCCAGAGACGGTCACTGTTTTTCTTTGTCTTTTGTGTCATTTGTCATAAAAAGGAATTACCATAGGGAGGAAACGCAGACATAGGCCTCATCAGCCTGCTGTTCCAGCCAGCCTCACAGACTGATGATTTCAAGGTTCTCATCAGACCAGTGTCTGTTTAAACAAACTTTGCTGTGGGTCCTCTATGTACAATCTTGATGAGGTTTTCCTTTAATCTTGTTCTGTGTCCTAAGAGCTTGGCTTTATTACCAGGGAGAATGTTCTCTGGTCTTCACCAGCCACAGGGTGCAATTACCTGGGTGGGCGTTGATCAAATAGGCTGGGGTTGCAAGATGTGCACTTGCTAGCAGCACGCTCTTTGTCCAGACATGCCAGCTCATGCCAGACATGTTTGTCATAAGAAGTCCCAGCCAGGAGGGACCTTTGTCATCTTACCCCTCACTGCTTGTTAGTGCTGGAAAAGTCCCGTTGTAGCGGTGCCTGCCTGGTGTCACAGGTTAGCAGGTCTGTGACTAGAGACGCTGCATATTTTCACAGGAAACTGGAGATACTGTTGTCGCCACACCATCCTTACTACCCGTGTGATAAAGGCCTTTTCCTTTAGTAGGATTCCGTCTGTCGGTGGCCAGATAGGTGATAGATCCTTTAAACTGGCCAAATTTGAAAGAAAAAAGGAATTCTCCCTAGAGTGCTCAGTGGTCTTATTAATGGAAAGGCTATTAATAAGAAAAGTAAAGTTTCATTCAGTTTTTACATATGAGACCCACGGCAGAGTTTGTCTAAACAGGTGCCAGATTGACAAGAATCACGAACATGCCCGTCTGTGAGGCTGGCTCGAAAACCAAGCTGACAGGGCCGATGCCTGCGTTCTTTCCCTGTAACAATTCCTTTACTAATATAAAGGCTATACGTAGGGACTCCTTTGACATGTGAAAGAACAGAAATTGGATGTAAGCCAAAGCTCAACATCCATCTCCAACATACAATCTCTTTCTTGCAACCCGGCACCATCTGCTTGTTTTAACTTTCACTACATGATTTACACAGGGCAAACGTGAATTCTTTCTCTTTCCCTTACAGTTACAAATCTTTTGAACTGTAAACACATCCCACAGTCACTTGAGACTGAAGAAGAAAAAAAAGTAACGAGACCTTTTTAAAAACCAAACTGCTAAAAGGCCTCTTGTACCCAAACTCCAGCACAGCCTCCTTAAGATTACTTACGGGGGCAAATACAAATCTTAGAAGTCTTCTCCACAAATAGTAAAAGACTTTAGCCATCTGAGCGAGTATACTTAATTTATTCCAATTGTCATTTACAAACTAGTGAGTTTTATATTGTTTTAAAGCAAGCTATAAGATCTCTGTGTTTGACTAGATGTATTTGAACGCACGTATGTTAGAGATATGGTATTTTCCTACCTTCAGGTGGTATTACCATAATAAATTTGTAAAAGAGCTCTGTTTAATTGGCTTAAAGAAAATTAAGTGCTTATATAAATTTGGCTTTCAAAAAAATTCTCCAAAATAAAATAGAAATTTAATCCAAATGAATCTCAGGTTTATGTGATCTGGAAAATAATTGATATTAAAGCTAATTTAAGTTTACTTGTTTAATTAAAATAGACATGTCTTTGGAGTCATCAGCATTAAATAGAATACTTTTATCCTAACCAGGTTTACTAAGCAAATAACTTCATGTTATCCCTATTACAAAATTTGTCAGCAAAAGTAACAGAATGCTAACTGATTTTGTTTAATGTGTTGTGAAGTTTTTGTGGGTGATCAAAACATAATTGTTGGGAGCAAATGTTTTAGATAAAGTAAGTGGAATAATAGTTTATAGATAATCTTTTTAGCAACAACTATATTTTATTCTATACATGCCTAAGAATAGCTCCAAAATCATGTTTGATAAGGGGCGCCTGGGTGGCGCAGTCGGTTAAGCGTCCGACTTCAGCCAGGTCACGATCTCGCGGTCCGTGAGTTCGAGCCCTGCGTCGGGCTCTGGGCTGATGGCTCAGAGCCTGGAGCCTGTTTCCGATTCTGTGTCTCCCTCTCTCTCTGCCCCTCCCCCGTTCATACTCTGTCTCTCTCTGTTCCAAAAATAAATAAACATTGAAAAACAAATTAAAAAAAAAAATCATGTTTGATAACATGAAACTTCAAAGTTTTGCTAAGTTAAGTGATAAGTTAAATTTATTGAATATCTACATAAGTTCTAAATAAGATAAAATAATGAAACATTAATTATTGAATATAGGTTTATCCACTATTACAAAGAAACTAAAGCTAAAATGTGGGTCTGTTAGTAAACATGTTTTTTTGCTTTATTAAAAGATTTACTGTGAATAAACATTTCTAGAAATTATGAAATGTTTTCATAAATTTGCCAATAAAAAATGCTGGTATAATAAACAGTTCACCATTGCTTACTACTTAGATTTCATTAGACATTAAAGTTTCTACTGGCTAAAAATTCCAAAGAATATTTATGGGTAAAGCCACTAGAAATAAGGAAAACTCTCCATATGTAAGCAGGATGTATGTTTTGAGTAGAAGAAAGTATGGGAAATACATTTTTCTTGAGGGAAAAGAAAGTAATTTTGTCTTAGAGGTTAGAAAAGAGGGAAAACATGGGACAAAATCTAGATGTAAAAAAGGAAGTTGTAAAAGATTTCTAGAAAAGGAATCTTTGCAAAGGAGTTCTATGAGTGGTCAGGCTGGCTAAGATTGGAATAAACCTTAAGTAAATGAGTTTTAATATTCAAAAGTACACTGGTGCAAAATGAAAATTGGGTTTACTCTTTGTTAAAAGAACAGTTTTCTTAAATTACTGGGTTCCTCTTGATAAAGGATTGTAAACAGGTTTTTTTGTTTTGTTTTTTACCTTTTTAAATTATCTGCCTAGAAAACAAAGACTATGTTTTAACAAAATAATCTCTCATGCTTCATGGTATCCTTACCATCAGGTCTTTGATTACTTAAGAAAACTGAGTCATCTTAATATTAAAAGATCTAAGTTTTGCTCACAATTAGGTAAACTTCTGCACTTGCCTTTGAAATCTTTTATTGTTGTTTTGGTTAAATAAATAATGTTTCATAGTGTTCTGTGATCAGATTTAATCAAGTGTTCAAATTTGGATATTTTTTGATAGACTTTCCAAAATCAAAGTCTAAAATGAAGTCTTTTGACAACAAACTAACTTTGAGGTTTTATAAAGGGTCCCTGGAACAATTAAAAGGATTTGTTCTCCTCATTAAAAAAAGAGATATTAAACTAATTAGGTCTATTGGGTATGTTAAATCACATGGGAAGCATTGTCAAATAAGTGATGCTAAACCTTCTTTGATTATATTTGTGTAAATATATGTTGTTGAAATAAGTGTTCTAGAAAGTATATCAAACTCCTAAGAATCTGGTATGTCCTGTTACGTTATTTCTTATAATTTTAATTATCTAATTATCTTCTTTTTGTGTGACAGAAATAACCAAATTTCCTGGTCAATTGCACTGTAATGAACTTGAATCAGATCCTTAACCATGGCCATTACTAAGTCTTGTATCATTTACAGACAGTTTTATTTGGATGCTTTTGCAAAGGTGTTCCTGAAGAAATGTTTCATCTTCAAGGAGAGTCATGAAAAAGACAAAAATATAGGTGTCTCATAATTTAAATATCACAAAACTGAAGTTGGTAAAAACTTCCAGAATTAATGGGAAAAACAGGATGAAGCAAAACAAGAATTACTTGGGACAAAATAAATTGAAGAGAATGATTATGATTTTTATGACTTTTTGTTTGAAACATTACTAAGTTTTAAAAAAAATTTTTTCCAGATTTAAGGAAAAAATTTTTAAACTGCTATACAGTAGCTTGGTAAATTACACCTTTGTAAGCAGAACTGAAACATTTATCTTTTTCTCCCTACCTGATCCCTCCAGAATTCAATTCAGAAACAGTATCCTTATATTTTCATGACAATATATGTATTGCATACATTCAGTAAGAATCTGCTCTTCTTGCAACAGGATACAATTAGATAACTGGTTATATTAACAAGGCTTTGAGAGGAATGTCATATTTGAGAGAAACATGCATGGACTCAGATATGACCAGACAGCTTTAAGGAACTAAGGTTGGCTTTTTTGGAGCCAAATAAAGCCCCTGGGAAAACAGCCTGACACCCTGCTTTACAGGGTTCCTAGAAGCCTTACCAGGTAAGTAAAGGCCATTTCCTGGCAGGGGCAAGAACCCAAGGATATTTTGAGGACCATGAAAAGAAGGAGTAACATGAATCTATAGGTATTGCGGATAAAGACTGACAGCTGTGTTTCTTAGTCTTGAGAGACTGTTGACGTTTCCCTATGAAAAGTTCCAGCAAAAATTTTAAGAAGTGTTTATGACCAAATGCTGTTCTTGCTGCAAATAATCAGATCAAGTTTACTAAAACTAAACTTATTTTATAAATAAGACTTTATCTGGCTAATTTTGAAAATAGGGTGACTTCAGAGAGAAAAATTATGTTTCGGTAACACAGCTTTGTAGGTATTATATCATGGTTCTTTTGTCTTTGAGGTTTTGTTTCCTACCTGTAAACTGGACTAGATCCCAGATTCTAGTTTCCTCCATAGTATGGCTACAACTCTCCAAAATAACATTTCTAGTTTTCTCCCATCCTTTTGACTTGGAATCATCGAGAACCAAAACTTCCCTTTTTCCTGAAGCTCTGCAAACCGAATAGGAATGACTTTATATAAACTTCAAGAAAATCACCACAGCAGCCCATATATAATTTTCATGCCTGCTGCTCTGTGGGCCACTCCAAAAGATCACCAGAGATATTCACACTACAAACCAGGAAACTCTGTCAGATTGTCACTGCCTGCTCTCCATCTGAAGATGCTTTGAGCCTGCTATCTATGCAGGTGTTTCTCCACAGGCCTGGAGGTCCATGGCTGCCCAAAGTTGGCAAACTAGGTGGGTACTGAGTATGCATGGCCATGTGGGTCAGCTGAGGTAGAGACCTGAAACAGAGCAAGTGTTGGAAGACTCTTGGTTATGGGAATGGGTTTTTGGGGAGTTCATGCCATCCGCTTAATTCCAAGCCCTAAGCTACACAAATGTACATACTCCCTCTGAGGATAATGCTGAAGGATTCTGGACTGCCTTATGAAGACTTGGTCAGGCAGGCTGGCTGGGGCATCCAACATTAAGAGACACCTAGGGGCCTTAATTGCAGCAGAAGCTTGGGACCTTATGAGGCAGTCATTTCACATGGGGCTGGACTGTTGCCCATTCAGTGGATGCCTCAAAGCAATTTTGAGGATTGGGTTTTCTCTATCCTGGAAGGAGTGAAGATTTGGGGGACGGGAGTGGACCCTACCTCCATAGCTCGGAGGCCTGCCCACGAGCACCTGAAGGGGGGCATACTGTAGATGTGTGGGCCATGCAGGTGAGGGTAGTTGGGGACCTAGAATAGAGCAAATGTCAGGAGAGAGTGGGGCACAGGAGGGGGCTCCTGAGTGTGTAAAACATCAGTCTAATCAGAAGGACTATGATTACTAGGACTAGGACTATCAGAAGGTCCATAGACCCACTATGGAATATTTCCCCTGAAGGAGGTGGTGTGGGTATACAACTGCTTTTCCAAGAAATAGAAAACAAGACAGGGTATCTGCTATCAGGAAATTCCTGGGAGCCCATGTTTCCTAGAGAAGTCCTGGACCCATCAGATAGCAAGTCCACATGGGGAACGACTATTACCCATTTATAGCTTTCAGCTCAGATTCATTTTTGGAAGGTGAGGTCTCTCCATGCTGGAGGCTATGTGGTGGAGGTGGTTTGTGTCTGGTTGGAGGTCCACAGGCTTGGAGCACTGGGTCTACACATGGGTGGCTTCTGAGTGATATGTACTGCTCATGTGCGGGCCATGCAGAACAAGGTAGTTGGGGGACTGAAACAGAGTGAGCATCAAAGACAGAGTCACAGAAGCACTCTATTGAGGTTACCTGGCAAATGCCTAAGTTGAAGTCTTATTCCACACAAATGGGCTTATTCCCCCTGATGGCAAACCAAGACTAACTGGACTGTCTTGCCAGGGTGCGGCAAGGTGGGATGGCCAGGGCACCCTTTAGTAACAAACACCTGGGAACCTTGATTGTTGGAGAAGTTCTGGACCTCATCAGGCAACCAGTACAAATGGAGACAGTTTGTCAACAATTTATAGCTGCTGCCTGAAAAAGATTTGCAAGGAGAAAGCTCTCCACCTTACGAATTTTCAGAAGAATGGGCATTGCCCAAGTTCCACAGACCTGTCAGCACTCTCTACCAAATTCTGGCTGACAAGGTACAAACAACACATACATGGGAGGTGCAGGTCAAGGTAACCAGGGACATGGAACAGGACAGTGTCCTGCAGGGTTGGAGATGGACCCTAGATCCACAGGCTTGGAGGGTCACAGTTGGCCAAGAACAGTTGGTAGGGTTCTAACTCTCATGCCCAGCATTGGAGGTCAGGCTATCCAGGGACCTGGAACAGGGCAATGGTGGGAAAGGCTGGGACACAAACTTGGGGGACTATTGGAAGTACCTGGCATCTACCTAATTCCAAGCCTTAACCTATGCAAATGCCCATATTTCCACTGAAGGTAGAGCTAGAGAAATCTGAACTGCTTGACCATGGCTGGATTGGGCAGGCTGGCCCAGGTGTCCCCCAAAAAGAGACAGCTGGGAACCTTGATTGCTGCAGAAACCCAAGATCACCCAAAATAGTAAGTACCTATGGAGACCGTCACCCATTTCGATGGTCCCCTCAGAGTAATCTTTGGAAGGTGGGCTTCCTCCATCATTGAGGCAATGCAGTTGTTGGAGATGGATCCTAGATCCACAGGCTTGGATGGCCCCAGCTGGCCAAGAGCACTTGGTGGGTTCTAGCTGCTCATGCCTAGTGTCAGGGTAGCCAGGGACCTGGGAACAGGGCAATGGAAGGCAAGGTTAAGTCACAGGTACAGGCTACTGCCAGTACCTGTCATCTGCCTAATTCCAAGTCCAGCTCCAAGTGCAAAGGTGCAAGTCTCATGTTCCTAGAGCACATTGCTAAGGGTGACAGTGCTGGTGTTGAGAGACAAGATGATCATCCTCGAGGGGTGACTGCACAGCTCTGTCCGCTGCAGGAAGAAGTGTTGTCTTTACCAGGCAGGAGCTAATTGCCCCACGGTCCTCAGAGAGCTATTTTACATCAGAAAAGTGTAGCCTTGTGCAGACCGAGCACTCTCTTCTCATCCTCAGAAATGCTCTGTATTTGCAGTCTCGTGGCCCCTTGCCACAGTTCCTTCTTCATACATTTTTATTAATAAGCCTCCAGCAAGGCCCCTCATGAGCTGAGCTCTCGAGTTCTTATGGGTGAGGACAGATGAACTAACATCTTGACACCACTTACTTCATTCTTATATCAAAACAACTTTCTAACCAACTTTTTTTTTTATGTTTGTCATAAACAAATGGATTTGAAATCATATTAAACCAACACGCAATATCCACCCTATGATTCCAAACCCTTCCCACATTAGTTAATACTAAGACTTAATAGCCAGTATAAATCTAAGTTCACAAAAATATCATCACACCTTGTGATTCTACATCACTTACAGTCTTAATCACAAACACTCATTCATCTTTTGGGAGTATTTTTATTTGACGTGCATCCTTTTACACCATAGTTTAATAGCCAGTTTAAGCAACCATATTCCCATATAATAAGTATGACAACACTTTAGCATGGTTCCATATCCTATTGCCAAATTACCAAAACTTAACTTTCTTAAACCACTCTGTTTAACTTTATTGGCAGATATGTTTCTAAATAAAGATCACTTTTATAAAGTTTCAGGTGGTGCAAGTTTGCATAACACTATCAAGCACATGTTCAATCTCCATAACACTAGAATTCAAGGCTATCATCATTTTAGGGAATGTGTGTTTCTGTTCTTTTCAGTTCCTGCCAGGCTCTTTTGACTTCATTAGTTTCATCTTCCAAGTGTGGCTTTACTTAAGTTTACTTTAAGTTTTCTTTTTTTTTTTTTAAGTGTATTTATTTATTTTGAGAGAGAAGGTGCACGCATGCAAGTTGGGAGGAGTAGAGAGAGAGGGAGAGAATCCCAAGCAGGCTGTCAGTGCAGAGCCAAACGCAGTTCTCAAACCCACAAACCATGAGATCATGACCCGAGCCGAAGTCGGACCCTTGACTGACTAAGCCACCCAGGTGCCCCTTTACTTAAGTATTCTAATGTAGAATTTGCATTTATTAGATTACTTTTGTTACATTTACACTTATGACATTTATTAGGTTTTAGCAGGTTCAATGTGAAATATTTCTCTGGTTATTTTAATAGTTCCTTTATCTTCCATTGACCACAAACGACATCTTTTTTTCTTCTATTGTCAGATTCGCTTTTACACATCCCATCATGTTGTGTTCCTTGCCTTTCCCTTGACTCCAATAGGTTAGAGTAAGAGAGAGAATACTATTCTGGTCCAGTTTCCTTCTGGTTAAGGAGGTGTCAGGGCCACAGTCATTGATACCTGTACTGTAGGTGTATCCACAGTCTGGTAGAATAAAGGTATTTTGGTTCTGTTCCAACAACACATCCTTAGCCACAGGTTTTCCTTCTATTATAACGGGGTTTTCTGTGGCCTCCACTCTCCCTTTTGATATTGCAGAACCACAAAAGTGGGGTAACCCATGTCATACTTCCTCCTTTAAGTGTGAATATTCATTTTACAGTTGCCCAAGGAATCACAGCCATTAGGATGTGTGATATCTACTTGACTTCTGGTTGGGTTGTGTGTTATCTCAGATGACAGGCATTGCTCTGAGATTATAGGTTTTCTAAGAGTATTCCCAGCACCAACCAAATCTTAACTGCAACACTGACAACCTACAGTTAGAGAAACATCTTTAAAATAGTTTCTTACTGGCGTGCCTGGGTGGCTCAGTTGGTTGAGCATCTGACTTTGGCTCAGCTCATGATCTCACAGTTCATAAGTTTGAGCCCTGCATTGGGCTCTGTGCTGACAGCTCAGAGCCTGGAACCTGCTTCGGATTCTGTGTCTCCACCTCTCTCTGCCCCTCCCCATCTCACAATCTGTCACTCTCTCTTTCTCAAAAATAAATAAACATTTTTAAAAATGTGCTAAGGAAGAAGGCATGGTGTGGAACTTCTACTTACCCTACAACCCAACTGCCTCTGGCTCCACTGAAAGGTGTAATGGCTTGCTCAAGCAAAAGCTTAGGTTGCTTGCTAACAATCTAGATAGCAAAGCTTGGACTAAATAAAACACAATGTCTAAAGCATAGCTATCTATGGAAAGGATGGAAAGACTCCTATTGAATTCATATTGCAGTGTGCATTCCAGCAAGAGTGCACAAGCGTTCCTTTTTCTTCACATCCTTGCCAATACTTGTTTCTTGAGTTTTGTTATGTTTTTTTTTTTTTATTTTAGCCATTCTGACAGTTCTGAGGTGTTATTTCAGTTTTGATTTTCGTTTCCGTGATGAAGAATGATGAACATCTCTTCATGTGTCTGTTGGCCATCTGTATATCCACTTTGGAGAAAAGTTTGTTCATATCTTCCACCAACTTTTAATTGGATTTCTTGTTTTTTAGGTATTGAGTCATATAAGTCCTTCATTTATTTGGATACTAACCTGTTATCGGATGTGTCATTTGCAAATATCTTATCCCAATCAGTAGGTTGTCTTTACTTCTGTTGATAGTTTCCTTCACTGTGCAGAGGGTTTTATTTTAATATAGTCCTAATAGTTTATTTTGCTTTAATTTCCCTTACCTCAAGAGACAGATCTAGAAAAATATTGCTATAGGTGCTGTCAGAGAAATTACAACCTGTGCTCTCTTCTAGGATTTTTATGGTTTCAGGTCTCATATTTAGGTCTTTAATCTATGTTGAGTTTCTTTTTGTGTATGGTGTGAGAAACTGGTCTGATTTTATTCTTTTGACTGTAGCTGTACAGTTTTCCCAACACCATTTGTTGAAGAGACTGTCCTTTTCCCACTGTATATTCTTGCCTCTTTTGTTGAAGATTAATTGACCATATAATTGTGGGGTTGTTTCTGGGCTTTCTAACCTATTCCACTGATGTATGTGTCTATTTTTGTACCAGTACCATACTGTTTTGATTATTACAGATTTGTAGTATATCTTAAAATCTGTAATTGTGATACCTACAGCTTTGTTTTGTTTTTCAAGATTGTTTTGGCTATTTGGTTTTTTTTTTTTTTTTTTGGTTTCACACAAATTTAGCATTATTCTAGTTGTGTAGAAAATGCTGTTGGCATTTTGATAGGGATTGCATTAAATATGTAGATTGCTTTGGGTAGCATAGACATTTTAATAATATTTGTTCTTCCAATCAATGAGCATGGAGTATTTTTCCATTTGTTTGTGTCTTTAATTCCTTTCATCAGTGTGTTACAGTTTGCAGAGTACAGGTCTTTTACTTCCTTGGTTAAGTTTATTTCTAGGTATTTTATTATTTATTATTTTTGGTGCAATTATAAATGGGATTATTTTATTAATTTCTCTTGCTGTTGCTTCATTATTAGTGTATAGAGATGCAGTGGATTTCTGTACATTGATTTTTGTATCCTGCGACTTTACTGAATTCATTTATCAGTTCTAGTAGGTTTTTTTGGTGGATTCTTTCAGGCTTTCTATATATAGTATCCTGTCATCTGAAAATAGTGAAAGTTTAGCTTCTTACTTACCAATTTGGAGACCTTTTATTCCTTTTTCTTGTCTGATTGCTGTGGCTGGGACTTTTACTACTATGTTGAATAAAAATAATGAGAGTGGACATCCTTTTCTTATTCCTCATATTAAGGGGAAAGCTCTCAGTTTTCACCATTGAGTATAACATTAGCTGTGGGATTTTTTTTCTTATATGGTTTTTATTATGTTGAGGTATGTTCCCTCTAAACCCACTTTATTAAGGGTTTTTATCATGAATGAATGTTGTATTTTGGCAAATTCCTTTTTTTCCCATCTATTGAAATACTTATATGGTTTTTATCCATTCTTTTATTGATATGATTGCATCACAGTGATTGATTTTCTGAATATTGAACCACCCTTGCATCCTAGGAATAAATCCCACTTGATTATGGTGAATGATATTTTTTAACATATTGTTGGATTCAGTTTGCTAATATTTTGTTGAGGATTTTTGCATCTGTGTTTATCAGAGATATTGGCCTGTAGTTTTTTGGGGGGTTTTTTTGTTTGTTTGTTTGTTTTTGTAGCGTCTTTATCTAGTTTTGGTATCAGGTTAATGCATTCCTCATACAATGAATTTGGAAGTTTTCTATTTTTTGGAATAATTTGGGAATAACAGGTATCTTCTTTAAATGTTTGGTAGAATTCACCTTTGAAGCCACCTGGACTTTTATTTTGGGGGAGTTTTTTGATTATTGATTCAATTTCATTGCTAGTAATAGGTCTGTTCAAATTTTCTACTTCTTGGTTCAATTTTGGAAGGTTATCTGTTTCTAGGAATTTATCCATTTTTTTTTCTAGGTTGTCTGGTTTGTGGGCATATAATTTTTCAAAATATTCTCTTAGAATCTTTTGTATTTCTGTGGTGTCAGTCATTTCTCTTTCATTTGTGATTTTGTTTTTTTTTTAGTTCTCTCTTTGATGAGTCTGGCTTAAGGTTTATCAATTTTTTTCTATATATATTTTCAAAGAACAAACTCCTGGTTTCATTGATCTGTTCTATTGTGGGGTTTTGTTGTTGTTGTTGTTGATGTTGTTGTTGTTGTTGTTTTAGTTTCTTTTTTGTTTCTTTCTAATCTTTATTTCCTTCCCTCTATTGGTTTTGAATTTTGTTTGTTCTTTTTCTAAATTCTTTAGGTGTAAGGCTAGGTTGTTTAAGATTTGTCTTCCTTCTTGAGGTAGGCCTATATTGTTACAAACTTCCCTCTTGGAACAACTTTTGCTGCATCCCAAAGATTTTGGACCATTGTGTTTTCATTTTCATTTTCATTTGTCTCCATGTATTTTTTTTATTTCCCCTTTGATTTCTTGGTTGATCCATTCTTTGTTTAGTAGCCTTTTATTTAACCTCATGTATTTATGCTCTTTCCAAAATCTTCTTATTGCTGATTTCTAGTTTCATAATGCTGTGGTAATAAAAGATACATGGAATGACTGATCTTTTTGAATTTGTTGAGATTTAACTTGTAGGCTAATATGTGATCTATTCTGGAGAATGTCCTATGTGCACTTGAAAGTGTGTTCTTCTGCTTTAGGATGAAATGTTCTGAATATATCTGTTAAATCCATCTGGTCCAATGTGTCATTCAAAGCCACTGTGTCCTTGTTGATTTTCTGTATGAATAATCTGGCCATTGATGTAAGTGGGGTCTTAAAGTCCCTTACTATTATTGTATTACTTTCAAGTACTTCCATTGTGTTTGTTATTAACTGCTTTAAATATTTGGGTACTATCATGTTGGGTGTGTAAATATTAACAAGTGTTTCATCTTCCTGTTGGATTATCCCATTTATTACTATATAATGTCCTTTGTCTCTTGTTAATCTTTGTTTTAAAGTCCATTTGTTTTTTGGGGGGTCTTTTGGTTTTTTTTTAATATGAAATTTATTGTCAAATTGGTTTCCATACAACACCAAGTGCTCATCTCAAAAAGTGCCCTCCTCAATACCCATCACCCACCCTCCCCACCCCTCCCACCCCCCATCAACCCTCAGTTCTCAGTTTTTAAGAGTCTCTTATGCTTTGGGTTTCTCCCTCTCTAATGTCTTTTTTTTCCTTCCCCTCCCCCATAGATTTCTGTTAAGTTCCTCAGGATCCACATAAGAGTGAAAACATATGGTATCTGTCTTTCTCTGTATGACGTATTCCACTTAACATAACACTCTCCAGTTCCATCCACATTGCTACAAAAGGCCATATTTCATTCTCATTGCCATGTAGTATTCCATTGTGTATATATTGTGTATATAAACTACAATTTCTTTATCCATTCATCAGTTGATGGACATTTAGGCTCTTTCCATAATTTGGCTATTGTTGAGAGTGCTACTATAAACATTGGGTTACAAGTGCCCCTATGCATCAGCACTCCTGTATCCCTTGGGTAAATTCCTAGCAGTGCTATTGCTGGGTCATAGGGTAGGTCTATTTTTAATTTTTTGAGGAACCTCCAAATTGTTTGCCAGAGTGGCTGCACCAGTTTGCATTCCCACCAAGAGTGCAAGAGGGTTCCCGTTTCTCCACATCCTCTCCAGCATCTATAGTCTCCTGATTGGTTCATTTTAGCCACTCTGACTGGTGTGAGGTGATATCTCAGTGTGATTTTGATTTGTATTTCCCTGATGAGGAGCGACGTTGAGCATCTTTTCATGTGCCTGTTGGCCATCCTGATGTCTTCTTTAGAGAAGTATCTATTCATATTTTCTGCCCATTTCTTCACTGGATTATTTGCTTTTTGGGTGTGGAGTTTGGTGAGCTGTTTATAGATTTTGGATACTAGCCCTTTGTCCGATATGTCATTTGCAAATACCTTTTCCCATTCCGTCGGTTGCCTTTTAGCTTTGTTGATGGTTTCCTTTGCTGTGCAGAAGCTTTTTATCTTCATGTGGTCCCAGTAGTTCATTTTTGCTTTTAATTCCCTTGCCCTTGGGGATGTGTCAAGTAAGAAATTGCTGTGGCTGACGTCAGAGAGGTTTTTTCCTGCTTTTTCCTCTAGGGTTTTGATGGTTTCCAGTCTCACATTCAGGTCCTTTATCCATTTTGAGTTTGTTGTTGTGAATGGTGTAAGAAAGTGGTCTAGTTTCATCCTTCTGCATGTTGTTGTCCAGTTCTCCCAGCACCATTTGTTAAAGAGACTGTCTTTTTTCCATTGGATATTCTTTCCTGCTTTGTCAAAGATGAGTTGGCCATACGTTTGTGGGTCTAGTTCTGGGGTTTCTATTCTATTCCATTGGTCTATGTGTTTGTTTTTGTGCCAATACCATGCTGTCTTGATGATTACAGCTTTGTAGTAGAGGCTAAAGTCTGGGATTGTGATGCCTCCTGCTTTGGTCTTCTTCTTCAAAATTACTTTGGCTATTCAGGGTCTTTTATGGTTCCATACAAATTTTATGACTGCTTGTTCTAGTTTCGAGAATAATGCTGGTGCGATTTTGATTGGGATTGCACTGAATGTGTAGATATCTTTCGGTAGTATTGACATTTTAACGATATTTATTCTTCAAATCCATGAGCACAGAATGTTTTTCCAGTTCTTTATATCTTCTTCAATTTCCTTCATAAGCTTTCTATAGTTTTCAGCATATAGATCTTTTACATCTTTGGTTAGGTTTATTCCTAGGTATTTTATGCTTCTTGGTGCAATTGTGAATGGGATCAGTTTCTTTATTTGTCTTTCTGTTGCTTCATTATTAGTGTATAAGAATGCAACTGATTTCTGTACATTGATTTTTGTATCCTGCGACTTTGCTGAATTCATGTATCAGTTCTAGCAGACTTTTGGTGGAGTCTGTCAGGTTTTCCATGTATAATATTATGTCATCTGCAAAAAGTGAAAGCTTGACTTCATCTTTGCCAATTTTGATGCCTTTGATTTCCTTTTGTTGTCTGATTGCTGATGCTAGAACTTCTAACACTATGTTAAACAACAGCGGTGAGAGTGGACATCCCTATTGTGTTCCTGATCTCAGGGAGAAAGCTCTCAGTTTTTCCCCATTGAGGATGATATTAGCTGTGGGCTTTTTATAAGTGGTTTTTATGGTGTTTAAGTATGTTCCTTCTATCCCAACTTTCTCGAGGGTTTTTATTAAGAAAGGATGGGGCGCCTGGGTGGCGCAGTCGGTTAAGCGTCCGACTTCAGCCAGGTCACGATCTCGCGGTCCGTGAGTTCGAGCCCCGCGTTGGGCTCTGGGCTGATGGCTCAGAGCCTGGAGCCTGTTTCCGATTCTGTGTCTCTCTCTCTCTCTCTCTGCCCCTGCCCCATTCATGCTCTCTCTCTCTCTGTCCCAAAAATAAATAAACATTGAAAAAAAATTTTTAAAAAGAAAGGATGCTGAATTTTGTCAAATGCCTTTTCTGCATCGATTGACAGGATCATATGGTTCTTATCTTTTATTAATGTGATGTATCACATTGATTGATTTGTGAATGTTGAACCAGCCCTGCATCCCAGGAATGAATCCCACTTGATCATGGTGAATAATTCTTTTTATATGTTGTTGAATTCGATTTGCTAGTATCTTATTGAGAATTTTTGCATCCATATTCATCAGGGATATTGGCCTGTAGTTCTCTTTTTTTACTGGGTCTCTGTCTGGTTTAGGAATCAAAGTAATGCTGGCTTCATAGAATGAGCCTGGAAGTTTTCCTTCCCTTTCTATTTTTTGGAATAGCTTGAAAAGGATAGGTATTATCTCTGCTGTAAATGTCTGGTAGAATTCCCCTGGGAAGCCATCTGGTCCTGGACTCTTATTTGTTGGGAGATTTTTGATAACTGATTCAATTTCTTTGCTGGTTATGGATCTGTTCAAGCTTTCTATTTCTTCCTGTTTGAGTTTTGGGAGTGTGTGGGTGTTTAGGAATTTGTCCATTTCTTCCAGGTTATCCAGTTTGTTGGCATATAGTTTTTCATAGTATTCCCTGATAATTGCTTCTATTTCTGAGGGATTGGTTGTAATAATTCCATTTTTATTCATGAGTTTATCTATTTGGGTCATCTCCCTTTTCTTTTTGAGAAGCCTGGCTAGAGGTTTATTAATTTTGTTTATTTTTTCAAAAAACCAACTCTTGGTTTCATTGATCTTCTCTACAGTTTTTTTAGATTCTATATTCTTTATTTCTGCTCTGATCTTTATTATTTCTCTTCTTCTGCTGGATTTAGGGTGTCTTTGCTGTTCTGCTTCTATTTCCTTTAGGTGTGCTGTTAGATTTTGTATTGGGGATTTTTCTTGTTTCTTGAGATAGGCCTGGATTGCAATGTATTTTCCTCTCAGGACTGCCTTTGCTGCATCCCAAAGCATTTGGATTGTTGTATTTTCATTTTCTTTTGTTTCCATATTTTTTTAAAATTTCTTCTCTAATTGCCTGGTTGACCCATTCATTCTTTAGTAGGGTGTTATTTAACCTCCATGCTTTTGGAGGTTTTCCAGACTTTTTCCTGTGGTTGATTTCAAACTTCATAGCATTGTGGTCTGAAAGTATGCATGGTATGATTTCAATTCTTGTATACTTATGAAGGGCTGTTTTGTGACCCAGTATATGATCTATCTTGGAGAATGTTCCATGTGCACTCGAGAAGAAAGTATATTCTGTTGCTTTGGGATGCAGAGTTCTAAATAGATCTGTCAAGTCCATCTGATCCAATGTATCATTCAGGGCCCTTGGTTCTTTATTGATCCTGTGTCTAGATGATCTATCCATTGTTGTAAGTGGAGTATTAAAGTCCCTTGCAATTACCACATTCTTATCAATAAGGTTGCTTATGTTTGTGATTAATTGTTTTGTATATTTGGGGGCTCCCGTATTCGGCGCATAGACACTTATAATTGTTAGCTCTTCCTGATGGATAGTCCCTGTAATTATTATATAATGCCCTCCTTCATCTCTTGTTACAGCCTGTAATTTAAAGTCTAGTTTGTCTGATATAAGTATGGCTACTCCAGCTTTCTTTTGACTTCCAGTAGAATGATAGTTCTCCATCCCCTCACTTTCAATCTGAAGTCTCTTATAGACAGCAAATAGATGGGTCTTGTTTTTTTATCCATTCTGATACCCTATGCCTTTTGGTTGGCGCATTTAGTCCATTTACATTCAGTGTTATTATAGACAGATATGGATTTAGAGTCATTGTGATGTCTGTAGGCTTCATGCTTGTAGTGATGTCTCTGGTACCTTGTCTCACAGAATCCCCCTTAGGATCTCTTGTAGGGCTGGTTTAGTGGTGACAAATTCCTTCAGTTTTTGTTTGGGAAGACCTTTATGTCTCCTATTCTAAATGACAGACTTGCTGGATAGAGGATTCTCAGCTGCATATTTTTTCTGTTAGCACATTGAAGATTTCCTGCCATTCATTTCTGGCCTGCCAAGTTTCAGTAGATAAATCCATCACTAGTCTTATCAGTCTCCCTTTATATGTTAGAGCATGTTTATCCCTAGCTGCTTTCAGAATTTTCTCTTTATCCTTGTATTTTGCCAATTTGACTATGATCTGGCATGCAGAAGATCGATTCAAGTTATGTCTGAAGGGAGTTCTCTGTGCCTCTTGGATTTCAATGCCTTTTTCCTTCCCCAGATCAGGGAAGTTCTCAGCTATGATTTCTTCAAGTACACCTTCGGCACCTTTGTCTCTCTTCCTCCTCTGGAACCCCAATTATGTGCATGTTATTGCGTTTAATTGTGTCCCTTAATTCTCTAATTCTCCCCTCATACTCCTGTATTGTTTTATCTCTCTTTCTCAGCTTCCTCTTTTTCCATAATTTTATCTTCTAATTCACGTATTCTCTCCTCTGTCTCTTCAATCCGAGCTGTGGTCGCCTCCATTTTATTTTGCAGCTCATTTATAGCATTTTTTAGCTCCTCCTAACTGTTTCTTAGTCCCTTGATCTCTGTAGTAATATTATCTGCTGACCTCTATACTTTTTTCAAGCCCAGCGATTAATTTTATGACTATATTTTAAATTCATTTTCTGTTACATTGCTTAAATCATTTTGATCAGTTCGTTAGCTGTTGCTAATTCCTGGAGTTTCTTTTGAGGAGAATTCTTCCGTTTCGTCATTTTGGGTAGTCCCTGGGGTGGCTCCAAACTGCAGGTCTCTTCCTCTGTGTCTGTCTGGAGTAACTTGCATTGGTGGGCAGGGCCGCAGTCAGACCTGATGTCTGCCCCCAGCCCACCACTGGGGCCACAGTCAGACTAGCATGTACCTTATCTTCCCCTCTCCCAGGGGCGGGACTCACTGTGGAGTGGTGTGGCCCCTGTCTGGGCTACTTGTACACTGCCAGGCTTGTGGTGCTGCTTCGATGGGATCTGGCATATTAGCCTGGGTGGATTCGCAAGGTGCACAGGGGCGGGAGGGGCAGACTCAGCTCACTTTGCCTTTGGTGGTCTGCTTCGGGAGGGGCCCTGCAGCACCAGGAGGGAGGCAGACCCTCTTCCGTGGGCCTCTCATCTACACTTGGCTCTGGAGAGTCCATTCTGCTAGTCTTCCGGCAGTTATCTGGGTTATTTAGGCAGATGTAGGTGGAATCTAAGTGGTCAGCAGGACGCGGTGAGCCCAGCGTCCTCTTATGCTGCCATCTTCCTGCCAGCACTCTTGTATTTCTGGAATTTTCTATTTTCAAAGTACTTCCTCACACATCTCTTAACCTCACAGTAACTTCTAAAATGTATAATTCAAGCAGCCAAAAGAGCCTGATGGGCCCTCAAATGGTGTCCATTGACAATCAGAATGATATAATAAGCTGGGCCTGCTCTCTCTCTCCACACAGTAAGTCCAGGGTCATCTTAAGACGCTCAGGGAAATCCGGAAGGGATTCCATTGTCCTTTTGGCCTCCACCACCAAGGAGATCTGTTTTAAAGTCCATTTGATCTGATATAAATATTGCTACCCCAGATTTCTTTTAAAATATATTTGCTTCGTTAATATTCTCTATCCCCTCACTTTTAATCTACATGTGTCTTCAGGTCTGAAATGAGTCTCTTGTAGGCAGCATATAGATAGGTCTTATTTTTGTTTTGTTTTTTTTTAATCCATTCCATCACTATATGTATTTTGCTTAGAGTGTTCAGTCCATTCACATTGAAATAAACAACTGATAGGATTATATTTATTGCCTTTTTGTTACTTTTTTAATGGTGGTTTTTGTAGTTTTTCTCCATTTTTTTCTCTGCTCTCATATCTTACGATTAGCTGGCTTTCTTTACTGATATACTTGGATTCCTTTCTCTTTATTTTTTGCATATCTATTACTGGTTTTTGATGTGTGGTTAGCAGTTTGTATATAACATCCTTTGTGTTTAAGAGTCTATATTAAGTCGATGTTTGCTTAAGTTTGAACCCATTCTTTACTCCTCTCCATGCTTTAGGAATATGGCATCATACAGTATATCCCTTTTTTTTTATTCCCTTGACTGATTTTTACAGATGTACTTATTTTTACTGCGTTTATGCTTCCCATTTTGCTTATTCATGCTTATGGTCTTTCCTTTCCAGTCTAAGAGTCCCCTTTAACATTTCTTGTAGGTCTGGCTTAGTGGTCATGAATTCCTTTAACTTTTGTTTGTCTGGGAGACTCTTTATCCTTTTATTCTGAATGATAGCCTTGCTGGGTAGAGTCTTCTTGGCTGCAGATTATTTTTCTTTTCAGCACTTTGTTTCTTTTTTTTTTTAATGTTTGTCTTTCTCTCCCTCTCAAAAACAAAGAGTGTAAGTCAGAGAGGGGCAGACAGAGGGGGAGACAAAGACTCCGAAGCAGGCTCCAGGCTCTGAGCTGTCAGCACAGAGCCCAACGTGGGGCTTGAACCTACGAACTGTGAGATCGTGACCTGAGCCGAAGTTGGAAGCTCAACTGACTAAGCTGCCCAGGTCATCCTCTTTTCACCACTTTGAATATATCATGCTACTCACTTCTGCACTGCAAAGTTTCTGCTGAAAAATCAGCTGATAGCCTTATAGGGTTTCCTTTGTATATAACTGCTTTTTTTATTCTTGTTGCCTTTAAAATTCTCTATCACTACTTCTTTTGACATCTTAACTACTATGTATATTGGCGTAGACCTCCTTGGGTTGATTTGGTTGGGAGATCTCCGTGACTTCTTGATCTGGATTTCTGTTTCCTTCCCTAGATTAGAGAAGTTTTCAGCTATTATTTCCTCAAATAAATTTTCTGCCCCCCTTTCTCTCTACTTCTTCTGGGATCCCTATAATGCAAATGTTATTACACTTGATAATGACGATGTGTTCCCTAGTCTATTCTCATTTTGCATATTTTTTTTCTCTATCTTGCTCAACTTGATTACTTTCTATTATTGTATCCTCCAGGTTGCTGATTCATTCTTCTGCTTTGTCTCATCTATTTATTCAATCTAGTGTATTTTTAATTTTATTTATTGTGTTCTTTATCTCTAATTGGTTATTTTTTATCTCATTGTTAAGGGTCTCACTGTTTTCCTACACTCTTTTCTGAAGCCCAGTCAGTATCTTTATGATCATTACTGTAAATTATCAGGCATATTACTTATTATTATCCCGTGCTGTGATTTTGTTCTGATCTTTCGTTTGGGACATATTCCTCTGTCTCCTCATTTTATCTAACTCTGTGTCTCTTTCTGTGTGTTAGGAAAGAGAGGTTTGTCTCTTGCACTTGAAAGTAATGACCTTATAAAGAAGAGGTTCTGTAGTGCCCTGTTGTGCAGTGTCCTCTATTCACCAGAACTTGATGCTTCAGGGTTGTCTCCTATGTGTGATACATACCGTCTACTATTGTGGCTGAGCTGCTTTTTCCTTCAGTCATCTGCAGTGGTTCTTTTTGCCTGTTGCAGACAGTGTTTGGTCCTTGTGGTGTTTGTGGGTCAGTCTGGGGATACCTTGGGCTTGAGTTGAGTTAGACCAGGTATTTGCCAGAGATGCAGTAGTACAAAACTGCAGGGCACTTTCCTTGTGTTGTCCCCCGAGAAGCTTTTGTTGGTGGGTAGGGCCTCCAGCCCACTTCTGTGGCCTGTCTGGCTAGTATGTGTGATTATATTTCCATTTTTCTAGGGCAAGAATCACTTTGAGTGGGTGGGGAGGGGAAAAAGAAAGAGTCACTTTGGAGTGGTGCTAGCCACTATTGGGGCTGTTTGCACACTGCCAGACCTGTGGCACTGACCTGTATGGTTTCTGGCCAAGAGCATATTAGGAAAGATCTGCCAAAGCACAGCACAAGGGAGTGGGGCAGCAGGCTGGCAGTGCTAGTAAGTTAGGTAGTGGATGCCTCAAATGGTTTTGTGTTTATACTGGGGGTGAGGGAGGAAATGGCACCTGCCAGTTCCTTTGTTCCTGGGGGACTTCCCCAGCAATTTCTGTATCTCTGGGACACACTTTGAGATTAGTAAACAATTCTCCCTCCCTTATGCTCCAAGAACTTTTCAAACTCTGCTTCTATGTTGTATCTCTGTGGCCTGTTTGTTGTACTGTCCCTTTAATGGCATGGGAGGTTTCCTTTTATTCTCCCAACTCTCCTAGAGCCTAGCCCACTAATTTTTTTTTTTAATTCCAGGTTTTACATTCCATTGGTTGTAAGAACTCACAAAATTCAGCCCCTCTAGTTTTCAAAGCCAAATGCTATAGGGAATCATCTTCCCTATGCAGGCTTCCCAGTGTGCGGATCTGTTTCTCTCCCTTCTCCATGCCCACAGCTTCCCTCCTTCCCACAGAAAGTCCAGTGAGTCTATTTAGTTCCTGTGTCTTTGCCCTTTTTACACTCTTTGATGTGGCCTCTTCTCTACACTTAGTTGTGGAGATTATTCTGTCAGTCTTTGGGTTATCGTCTGGGTTATTTACACTGATGTGAGTGTTTTCTAGTTGTATCCATGGGATGAGGTGAGCCTGGGGTCCTCCTACTCCACCATCCTCCCCAAAAGTCCTTAAATCATTCAGGTTTTTAAAGTTAAATTTTAGAAATCTTTGCCTTTTTAGTTTTCCTAGTGAGTTTGTCTACCTAGTTATTTGGTTCCTTCAGCATTGTCCTTTTGATATATGTCATGAATATGGAGATGTCAGCTAGTGCTATATTCTGCCATGTGTCCTTACCCCATATGTTCTTATTTCTCATTTGCATGGTTTCCTCAACATGTTCCTGACCAAAGAGCTACTCCATTAGCTACTGCCTATTTAGTCTGAGAAAAGTTATACTTCATTCTGATTCTCATTAACAGACTATTCAATCACCTATAACTATTTGTTGAGCATATTGTGCTGATTCTTCTGAACCTGATTCTGTTGGGGTTAGAACATCATTAGTCCTCAAGGCCATGAACAGACAGCATAATTCAGATGGTGTCATGGAGGTGATCCATCTATAGACCGTGTATTGTTGAGCCATAGGCAAGAGTGCTCCTGATTGCCCAATCACCTGAGCTCAGATGGGCTCACCCCTTGAACATCTGGCACCACTACTGGCTTTGCTGAGATTAGCTTAGCTTATGCAGAGGGTTGGTCCTCCATCCATTTGTCCTGCCTAGAAATATGCCATTTCCGTGATAAGAGTTTATGGTCAGGAATAGTTTCCCTCTGTCCAGAGTCTGCTTTACCCATTCCAGAATAGGCTGTTGTGTGAAGTATAATTCACTTGTTTTTTGTCAGTGGCTCTGTATTTTGTAGGGCCTCATGGAGTACCCAGCTGAGCTTTTCAATTGGCTGGTATGCAATCTATGTTCTTTATGACTGGGTCTGATATTTTTCTGCCTTCAGGGGACCTACTCTTGCCTAGAAATTTTACTGTAGCTTGGGATCCTTGGTCATTACTTGCATTCATATGGATGGAATTAAATTAACTCTATTTTTTACCCTTTCTGTTCTTTCAAATTATCACATATAAGGATGTCATTAATATGAATAATGCTGGTTTGTAGGTGTTGTGTTTTCATCAAAGGCCTGAATGTCTTGTGTTAGATGGTTGTGGGCTCTTACTGAGCTGTTAAGGTATCCTGTGATACCCTAGTAAACTGGTATTGTCTGCCTTCCCATGTGACTGCAGTCATGGGTTGGCTTTCCTCACCAATTAGAATAGCAAAAAACATGTCAGATAAATCTATCACCAGGTAATCAGTTCCAGATCCAGTGGTGATATTTATGATAGCATCTATATATGAGAGTGCTCCCTCGATTTGGGAAGAGTGTTTGTTTAAATTCCTATAATCTGTAAATCTATATGATATGTCTGGCTTTTTAATGGGCCAGATTGGGTTAATATATAGCAAAAGAGTAGGCACAGTAATTTGTTTATGAGTTCCTAAATGTTTACCTTGATTTTTGTATGTCCTATCATCCATTCCAAGAATGTTTTTTTAATTTATTTTTTAATTTACATCCAAGTTAGCATATAATGGTATAATGATTTCAAGAGTAGATTCCAGTGATTCATCCCCTATGTATAGGGCCCAGTGCTCATCCCAACAAGTGTCCTCCCATAAGCCCCTCACCCATTTAGCCCATCCCCCACCCACAATCCCTCAGCAACCCTTAGTTTGTTCTCTATATTTAAGAGTCTCTTATGTTTTGTCCCCCTCTCTGTTTTTATTTTTGCTTCCCTTCCCTTATGTTCATCTGGTTTGTATCTTAAATTCTCCATATGCGTGAAATCATGATATTTGTCTTTCTCTAATTTCGCTAAGCATGATACCCTCTAGTTCCATCCACGTAGTCAAAAATGGCAAGATTTCATCCAAGAATGTTTTCTAAACTGCAGCCTATACAGCATTTAGCTGTAATGAGGTGGATTATATCTATCTTCCATTGCTAGGAATGTAGATAGATACCCATGTCCCTGGGGCTAATTTTCCTCCTAATTCTTTAATAGTCCCTTTTTATTGCGAAAGAGTTTTCTAAATTAGTAGGATATCCTTGTATCAATGTTACTTGGGAAACTTTAAGAACATAATGGCATACTGTAGTTATTTTTATTTACAAAAGTGTTGACATGGCCAGTGTAGCTTATGGGCAATTGCCTCTGGCTTAGGCCTAGAGACAGAGACTGCTGATAGGGTTTTGCTCTCTTTGGCAATCCCTGGCTTGCTTATTAATGGGATTAGGTTTCATAAAGGAGCTAGTGTTTACAATAAATAGGTTAGTGCCTCCAAATGTGGGTTTATATTCTGTAAGTCTATTTACTTAAAGGTTTGGTTGTTTCTATTTCTCTAAGACTGTATGTAGTTTTTGAGGTTTCTATTTGGATTTCTATTTTTATAACTTGTTTTAAAGGGTGGTGGTCTAAATGGTTTCAGAGGCTAATAGGACCTTATAACTGTAGATCTATATGGTCTATTTTGATTTGATATATTGTATCACCCTGTTTTGTCTGTGTGTGTGTGTGTGTGTGTGTGTGTGTGTGTGTAAGCCATAGTCTTTATCTTGACTTAGTTCCTCAGTTGTTCCTATCAAGCCAATCAGTCCTGTGTTTCTGGCACCTGCAAAGACTGTGAATAATCCTGCTCTGTCCTGCAGGGTGCAGCTTTTAGACTGACCTTTTAAATTTGTTCTGTTGCTTCCATAAATAATGGTGAGGGTATCTGCCCCATATCATTAATCATAGTTAATAGCCATCATTTTATTATTAATAGTTTCCCCTGCTGTTTTCCATAGAAATGTTTTAGGGAACGTATATTAGGTATAGGCCATTTTAATCTCTAGGTTGCTGCTCCCTAAGTATCTTTGTAAATTAGTATTATTTTCTCCAAATGCTCTAAGGTGTTGTTTCAATTTAGCGTCAGTGGTAATGAGTCCAAGTTGCACAATCTCTGTTCCAATAAGGACCATGTTTTGTTTTTCTTTGGACCATAAATCTAATAACTGCTGAGCTTGTGTCCATTTCAATTTGTTAGAATTCCATTCTAATGTTTGTCATTTCTTGTCTAAGCTCGCTCTTCAGTGTCTCTGATTGGTTCCATATTCTCATCTGTTTTAGTTTTGTCTGTTTTCACAGGCCTGGCTTTTTAGTTAAATTTACCAGGGTCAAAGGGGTTAAAATAATCCTTTTCCTGGGGTGTGGATTAGTGCCCTTAAGAGAAAAGGGACTGGTTTCTTCCTGCTCTGGGGATTACTTTCTATGCCAACACTTTCCTCTCTACATCTGTTACTCAATGCTCCTAATAAGAGCACTGGAATGTTTTCCTCAGTTCTTTTCAATATAGGCTAGAACTCACTGAAATGGGTGATCAGGCCAACACCTGGAGTTTAAGTTTTATAGGTCTCCAGGGATCTTTGCAGTTAAATATCACTCAAATCATCTCGAGCAATTTTGTAGGGTGAATGAGTGAGGCATAGTTACCATTGTCTTTTTTGTTGCCTGATGGGGTCCCATGCTTCTCTAGGAACCAGGACCTATGGTGTCTCCAAATGGAGGATACCCTGTCATGTGCTTTTAGCTCCTCCCCTGCAAGTCAGTTGAAAAATCCACAGCTCTGTCTTTAAGCAGAATATGCCACTGTGGATAGTTAGGCCTTTATGCATTAGGGTTGATGTCTTGTACCCCCCCATAACCCTCCTCCTATGACCTAGCCTCATCCAACATTGCCCTGTTTTATGTGTCTGGCTACCCTGACCTGTGCGGCCTGTGCCTGTACAACCCCCCACTCTGTCACCTGGCCTTCAGGCCCAGGGAGCTCTGGCTGGCCCCCAACCCCTTTAATGGCCTCAGAGTGCAGCAAGCCCACCCCTTGAACATTAAGTGGTAGATTTAAACTGGCAACAGTCTGTTGCAATTTGGACTGGTTGTCTGATCGGGTCCTGGGCTTTTCCAACAATGAGGGCTCCCACAGAAGCCCCTGGTTTAAGCTGGAAGCTAAAAGGTTGGCTTTAAGAGATACCCGGGAGTCTTGATTACAGGTAAACCTGGGACCTATTTATGGGGACTGAATGTTGCCAGTTTAAATTTGTCACCTCAGATTCATGAAGGGTCATGGCGTGGATTTATTTCTCCCTGGAGGCTATGCAGGTGGCTGTTGACAGGCCCCAGCTCCAACCACCTGGAGGGCTCCTGGTGTCTCAGGCCAGCTGAAGGAAATGAACTGCACATGAGTGTGTTGCACAGTTTAGGGTAGCCAGGGACCTAAAACATAGCCATGGTCTTGAGAGGCTGGGTCACAAGAGAATCTCTTGAAGAAAAGACATATGTATATATGCAAACCTAACCTAATTCACTCCCTGAAGGCAGAGCTTGAATTAATGGCCTGCAATGGCGGGGCAGGTCTGGGAGTGCTGGCCATGGTATCATCTAATAAGAGGTTCCTTCAGTCTAAGGTTGCAGAAGTCCCTAACCTCTCAGACATCAAGCCCAAATGGGGACTGTTGCCAATCACCGGCTGCTTCTTCCAGGTGATTTTCATGGTGGGCCCACAACATAGCAGAAACTGTGCCATTATTTGGGAAAGGTCCAAGCTCCATGGGTCTAAAGGAACTGAATCCCTCAAGGAACCTGAAGGGGGTAAATTGCGAATACCCAGGCCACGCAGGTCAGGTAAGCTGGGAACCTGGAAATGGGCACGAACAGGAGAGGCTGTGGCACAGGGACAGGATCGTGGAGACCTAAGGCATCTGCTTCATTCCAAGCCCTAACCTACACAAACGTGCATATTCCCCCAGATGACATCACTGAAAGAAACCGGACTGCCTTGCCAGGGTGGGGCTGGGCAAACTAGATGAGGTACCCTGCAGTAAGAGACACCTGGGAGCCTTGATTGTTGGAGCGGCCCAGGATCCCATCAAGCAGCCAGTCAAATATGTACTGACTGTCACCAGTTTAAAGGTGTTGCCACAGAAGATTTTTGAGGGTGGGATCCCTTTGCCCTGGAGGTTATGTAGGTGGTTGGGAACTGGCCTGAGTTCCACAGGCCTGGAGGGCCACAGCTGCCCTCAGTGGGCTAATAGGCTGCATACTAAGCAAACACCAGCTATGCAGGTCAGGGGACCCAGGGATCTGGAACTGGATAACGTTGGGAGAGTTCAGATCTCAAGAGTGGGCTTTTGAGGATCCATGGCATCTGCCTAATTCTAAACCCTAACCTACACAAATGTGCGTATTCCCCCTTAAAGGCATCGCTGGAAGAAACAAGACTGACTTCCCAGAACAAATCCAGTAATCAAGACTCCCAGATGTCTCTTGTTGGAGGATACCCCATCAGTCAGCCCATCTACACCTTGGCAAGGCAGTTCAGTTTCCTCCAGCTCTGTCTTCAGGGGGGAATACGCACATTCATGTAGGTTAGTGTTTGCAATTAGGCAGTTGCCTGGTACCCCCTACAGCCCATTCCTGTGACCCAGCCTCCTGACACTTGCCTTTTAACAGGTCCCTGGCTTCCCTGACCTGTGTGGCCTGTGCTTGTGCAGTTCCAGTCTTGGGCAGCCTAGAACCTTCAGGAATGTGTAGTACCGGTTGTCCCAAACTACCTACATGGCCTCCAGGGCAGAGGGAACCCTCCTCCTGAAAATTTTTCTGAGACAGCAGCATTAAACTGGCAAGTCTCCATTCGGTCTGGCTGCCTGATGAGGTCCCAGGTTTACCAGTGGAGGGGCCCAGAGAAGGCCACCCAAAAATTTCCACAGTGAGATATTAATGATTTTGAATTAAAGTTACTTTAAAAATGGCCAGTGACCTTCCTTTGTCGCCTGAAAGCAATGAATACATCTCCTGTGTGAAAGGTACCCTCCCTGTACCAGAAGGAGGAGAGATATTCTTCTCATCAGAAAAAAGGTAATTCAGGGCTGAAAAACCCTCTATAAACAAACTGTGTCACTTTTACTAATTTATTACCTCAGCCCAAATCTTGTCTAGAGTTCTTTACTAATTGAAGCTCTTGAACATAAGTTTTGTTTGTCCTGTCCATTCCTCACAGATTTATATTTCTTTGTCTAAAACATGTAAAACCTACATGCCTGCGTCATTGATTTCTTAGGGCCTCTATGCACACATAATTTGACTTTTTTTTCTTTTTTATTCATGTGAATCTTCTCATGTCAACTAAAGGTAGAGAAAAAATTTTCTTCCCCATCAGTTGGCGTAGGGGTGGGATAAATTTCCCAGACTGGATACTGTTTGCTTTGAGGCTGCTGCAGCTGAGAGATGCCAACACATCTGATCAACAGCTGGCAGAAGGTAAGAATCTTTACCACAATAGCTTTCTGGTTCTCTGCCTTCAGTGTCTGACAGAGCAAGAGTGGGGAGAGTCCTTTTTCTCTACATTTAGATTAGCAGAAGAAAATATTTTTGTAACCAGTTCCTTGGACTTAGCAACTCTTGTAAATTTGATGGACTACTCTTGGTTGGAATAATTCAACTCCTCCTAGAGATGGAATAGCTTTTTTGCTTCATGAAAAAGAATTACTATAGGGAAAGAATGCAGGTATAGGTCCTTACAGGTATAGGTCCTGCTGTTTGAGCCAGCATCTGTTTAGACAAATTTTGCTGTGGGTCCTCTATGAAAAAAAAAAAAAAAAAAAATCCACAAGGCTTTTCCTTTTGTCTGTCTTTATATACTTGAGAGCTTGGCTTTGTGACTGGTGAGAATATTCCCTCTGGTCTCCATCATCCAGAGGATGCACTATCTGAGTGCACCTTGGTGGCCAAATAGGCTGTTTAAAGATACGCAGTTATAAGCAACATTCTTTTTCTGGCCATCCCAGCTCTCAGGGGAGTTTCTCATAAGGGGTCCCAGCCCATAAAACACATTTTTCATCTCAGCCTTTGTTGCTTGTTATGTTAGTGCTGGAATGTACCATTCCAGTAGTGCCTGTTCAGTGTCATGGACTAGCATGTCTGTGACTGGAGAGGTGTCATATTTTCACAGGAGACCAGAGAAACTATCTTGATGACACCATTCTTACCTCCGGTACAACGAAGGCCTTTGTTTTCTTATACTATTTTCGGGCAAAAACTTTTCAATAATGAGGGCCAAGGGCACCTCTGTGTCCATAATCTCAGACTGGAAAGTTGCCTCAGGGTCTTTCCATTAACAAAATGTTTATTGGTCTGGGCCATCATTAAGATTAAGAAGATCCTATTCATCAATGGCCAGATGATGGATCCTTTAAAGAAAGAAAAAAAGCGTTATAGAATGGCTGGTCTTACGGACTCCTTTAATAAGTCTAATTTCTGATTTTTCATTTTAATATCTACATTCAATGTAAAGTTTCCTTCTCAAAATCTCTGGCCTCCAACTGCTTCTTCCTTCAGGATTTACAGAGAGCACTCTGGCCTAATCTTTAGGCCAAATTATACAGATTACTCATGTAAATCCTGACAACCAGAAAGTAAATTTAGCAGAAGGTGGTCCTTGTAATTCCTTCTACTTCTTAGGGCTCTGCAATCAGGCTCTCCTGGCTTCAGGCATTCTCATGCATTATCCTTTGCACATATATCCTAAACTCCCCACTAAAAAGAAATTCGTGTCCCCTGGACAGCAAATCTTTTAGAAGATGCTACCAAATTTAGAGAAAAATTAGAAAGATTCATGATGATTCACAGCACCCCATCACAGAGAAAACAGATGACGAAAATTCCTCCTACGCCCTCCTACAAATCATCAGCTAAAGGCCAATATTCAAAGCCAAGGCAGAACTGTGTATTCAAAATGCTGTACACAGACTTTACAAAGGCATAAATCTTTTCAATCTCCCTGACAGAAAGAAGTTAGAAAGGTGGGTTAGTCCCTAGATATTCAGATTGTAATTACAGTTCTTGCCTTGCAAATCCCTACAAAACCAGAACTGCAAATCTAGAAAAAAGGTCAAAACCCACCTATTTTACCAATCCCCAAAGTGACCTATTCCTCTCAAAATGCTTGCAGATATTATAAAAGATCAGGATATTGGAACAAAATTGAGCTGTCCTTAAAGCACTTACAAACTTAGATTTCTTCTCTGTCCCTTAAAGTTACAGATTTCGTTGTGTCTTTGAAGTGTAAAACAGCCCACAATCTCTTGAAAATGAAAAAGAAAAAAATGGAAGGAAAGAGGCCTTGTTAAAAATACAAAGTGCAATTAGTACTCTTGCCCAAACTATAGATCACAGCTTCTAGCAGATTACTGCCAGGGACAAATACCAGTCTTAAAAGACCTCTCCAAAAATAGCAAATGACTTGAATCATCTGAGGAAATTAATATTCCCCCTACGATTCAAAAACTGGTAAGTTTTATATTGTTTTAAAACCAAGCTCTGAGATGTATTTGTCTATATGTATATGTGTGTATGTCATTTAGAGGTAGGATATTTTTTTGTTCCTGGATGTTACTGCCAAAATCAATTTGTAAAATAGCTCTATTTAACAAGCATTTGTATAAATTTAGTATTCATAAACTCTCCAAAATAAGATACAAACTTAATCCAAATAAATTTCAGGTTCATATGACCTGGTAAATATTTGGCATTACAAATAATTTAAGGTTTTTAAGTTAATTAAAATAGACCTTTAGTGAAAACGTCTACTCTGCTCAGTTACTAAAAGTTAAATAATTTCATATTACATAGGCTGCAAAATTTTTCAACAACAAAATAGCTTGGGAGAATGGTTAATTTTGTCTGAAATCTCATGAAGTTTTTGTGGATGATCTAAACATAACTGTTAAAAATAAGTAAATTGAATACCTGTCAAGTTAAAAAGCTTTTAGGTAAACTTTTCAATGGTTGCCCAATGTTTTTGATAACCTGAAACTAAAATTTTGTTACAGGATGAGTTAAGTTAAATTCATTGAATATCTAGACCATTTCCAAATAAGATAAAATTAAATATTAATTACTGAATATACGTTTACTTAGTTTTGCCTTCCTTAATACAGAGAAACTAAAGATAAATTTGGATCGGTTACTAAATATTTTTGTGCTTCATTGAAAGATTGTATTATAAAGAAGCACATGTTTCTAGAAATGTATTCATAAATTTTCCAATCTAAAAAATGCCAGCGTAACAGATTCACACTACCTAGATTTTACTAGAAATTAAATTTCTAAGAGTTAAGAAGTCTAATATACATGAGTATATATAAAAAATAATAAGGGAAACATCTCTAGTAAAATGTGTGCTTTTGGTAGAAGAAGGTATGAGGAATGGAAATGCATTTTTGGTTGGAAAAAGAAAGGAATCTTGTCCTAACATGAGGCTGGTTATTTAAAAAGGAAAAACTTAGGACAAAAATCTGAATATAAAAGAGGAAAGTTATAAAAGGTTTGTGAAAAGGGAATCTTTAAAGGAATTGTAGATTAAGATTAAAATGAATTTCTTTAGGGGCGCCTGGGTGTCTCAGTCAGTTAAGCGTCCAACTTTGGTTCAGGTCATGATCTCAAGGTTCGTGGGTTTGAGCCCTGTGTTGGCTTTGTGCTGACAGCTCAGAGTCTGGAGCCTGCTTCACATTCTGTGTCTCTCCTTTTCTGTCTCCCTGCTCTTCCCCTAGTTGTGCTCGCTCACTCTCTAAAAAATAAACATTAAAAAAATTTTTTTAGTGATTTTACAGGCTCTGGTTTAAGATTCTGATGTAAGATCCTGAACTCACCTCCTCCGCAGACACACCAAATATACACCTATTTCTAGAGTAATTCCCTCTGAAGAACTGAGGGCTGAGAAGCTCCTGCACAATCAAAGACTGAGAGAAGGGCAGGAAAGATGGAGACACTGGAAGAAAGGAACTCTCACTTTGATGCTATAGATTGCAGCAAGGAGGAATAGAACCCAAGGAATTATGAACAGATCTGTTTGCCTGGGGCACAGAAAAAAACAAAACAAAATAAAACAAAAAAAACCCTGCAGTTCAAAAGATCAACTAGAATATAAAGGAACTAGCCCTAGAACCCTGCCCTGTGATGAAGGGTGTTCTGGAACTCTGTGGGTCCAACAGGCTGCTGAGCACCTTGGTTTACATTCCCCAGCCACCCTGATAACGCAGATGGAAGCAGCGTCCAGAGCCATAGCTGTCCTTCTATGTCCTCAGTGAACCCTGGGCCCCTACCACACACCAGCCCCAGGTCACCTGGGTACTGACAGAAATCTGTGGTTTCAAGAGCAGCTAGAATATAGAAGATCCAGCCCTAGAACTCTGCCAGATGGAAAGAGAGTGGTTGGAACTCTGGGTCAGGGGGGCTGGCGAGTACCACCATTTATGTTCCTTCTCCACCTTGGTAGAAAGGCTGGAAGCAGCATCCAGGTGTCTCGGCTGGCCTACCACCTCATGGGCCTGGAGCCCCTAGCCCACACCTGTCCCAGTCATCTCAGTAAAGTGTCCCCAGTGCAGTGCACACCAGCCTAGCCCTGGGCAGTGTTTACTACAGCTCCAGCCATGTCACCAAGGTGACAGCGAGGTAAAGCATGCCAGAACACTCCAGAACCATACCACTTTGGCTCCAGGTGACTTGTAGGGCACCCCTGTTGCAGAGCACTCTGGGACCTCCCAGCTTAGGCCTGCCTCTGCTTCCGCTGCCCCACCAGGGCACCCCTTTTTCTGAGCACCCCAGAAAACCCCAGCTTGCACCCATTTCAACTTTATCCATCCTTCCAGGGCACCCTCTGCACAGAGAACCCTGGGACCACCAATCTCATGCCCACATCAGCTGTGGCCATCCCACCAGGACAGGCCCAGGATGGTATACCCCAGGACCCCCATACCAGCCACTGTTCCAGCCAACCAGCCAAAGTCACCAGGCACACATAATCTACATAGGGGTTGACCATACACAAGACCACTTTATCAAGTTTAAGAGAAGTAGCTGTTCCATCTAATTCAAAGAAGCAAACACAGAAAGTCCAGCAAAATGAAGGGATAGAAGAATGTGCTCCAAATGAAAGAACAAGACAAAGCCTCAGAAATAAAACTAAATGAAATGGAGATAAGCAACATGCCTGAGAAGACATTTAAAGTCTCACTGGACTGGAGATTATAAAGATGCTTATATTATAAGCTTTATATTATAAAGATTATAAAGCTGGAGATTATAAAGCTGGAGATTATAAAGAAGCTTATATTATAATATAAGATGCTATATTATAAGCTTATGTTATAAAGATGCTCACTGGACTGGAGAAAAGAATGGAAGAAGTGAGTAAGAGCTTCAACAAAAAGATGGAAAACATAAAGGAACTAATCAGAGTTGAAGACCACGATAACTGAAATAAAAGTACTCTACAGGGAATCAACAGTACATTAGCAGATGCAGAATAATGGACCAGTGATCTGAAGTCAGAGTAATGAAAACTCCTAAGCTGAACAGTAAAAAGGAAAAAAAAAATTTTTTTTAATGAGGATAAAGGATCTCTTGGACAACATCAAGTAAACAAACATTTGCATTATAGGGGTCCCAGACAGAGAAGAGAGAAAAAGAGGCAGAAAATGTATTTGAAGAAATAATAGCTGAAAACTTCCCAAATTTGAAGAAGAAAACACATCCAGATTCAGGAAGAACAGAGTTCTAAACAAGATGAATTCAAGAGCCTCCACACCAACATACATAATAATTAAAATGTCAAAAGTTAGGCCATCTTGTGTCCCTGTGTGTACCTGATCTCAACTGGTCCACCCAAGACCCCTGAGTGCCAACCCTGGGTCCTATTTCCACTCCAGCAAGATGAAAGAAACTATCATGAACCAGGAGAAAGTCGCCAAACTGCAAGCAAAGTGTGCATTGGTGGAAAGGGAGCTGCTCACTGAAAGAAGAAGGTGGTTCATAGAATGGCTACAGCAGATGATACAAAAAGAAAACAACTTCAGTTTTCCTTAAAGAAGTTAGGGGTAAACAATATCTCTGGTATTGAAGAATTGAATGTGTTCACAAACCAAGGAGCAGTGATCTACTTTAACAACCCGAAGTTCAGGCAGCCCTGGCACTTTCACAATTACAGGCCACGCTGAGACAGAGCAGCTGACAGAAATGCTACCCAGTATCTTAAACCAACTTGGCGTGGACAGTCTGACTAGTCTAAGAAGACTGCTGAAGTGCTGTGCAAACAACGTGTAGCTAGAAAAGGGCCACTTGCTACAGGAGAGGATGATGATGATGAAGTTCCAGATCTTACGGAGAATTTTGATGAATCTTCCAAGAATGAAGCAAACTGAATTGAGTCAACTTCTGAAGAAAATAAAACTTGGAATGACTGGGAGCTGCTATTTTGTATTATGACTGCTTTTTAAAATTTTGTTTATGGCTCTGATAAAATTAATATAGATAGCTAATATTTTTAAACCTAAGCCCCTTGGACATTGCAGCTCTGTTCGGTTTTGACTTACACACAATTCATTCTTTGCAGCTAATTAAGCTGAAGAAGCCTGGAAATAAAGTTTGAAACAAGGTTAATAAAGTTCTTTGCCCAATTAAAAAAAAAGTCAAAGGTTAAAGATCAAGAATTTTAAAAGCAGTGAGAAGCAAAAAGTTATGTTCAAGGGAAACCCTATAAGGCTGTCCAGCTGATTGTTTTCAGAAGAAACTTTGCAGGCCAGAAGGGGGTGGCATATATATTCAAAGAGCTGGAAGAAACAAATCTACAACCAAGAACACCCAGCGAAGTTACCATTCAGAAGTAGAGAGGTAGAGTTTCCCAGAAAAGCAAAAGTTAAAGGAGTTCTTTAAGGAAAAAAGAAAAGGCCATAATTAGAAGAAAATTATGAGTAAAATTATGTAAAATATGACCACATATACAAAAAACATGGAAGGGTAGTAAAAATGTTCTTTTAGAATGTGTTCAAACTTAAATGACCATCAATTTAATATAGACTGCTATAAAGTTAGAATGTTATATATAAATCTCACAGTAACCACAAACTCCAAACTTCTAATAGATACACAAAAAAATGAGAAAGAAAACCAAACAGGACCCTACAGAAATTAATCACAAGGAAAGAGCAATAAAAGAAAGGAATACAGATCTACACACACACACACACACACACACACACAAAAGAAGCCAGAAAACAACACGATAGCAGTAAGTACATATCTATCAATAATGACTTTAAATGTTAATAGTCTAAATGCTCAAATCAAAAGACATAGGGTGATGGAAGGGGGGGTAACAATCAAGTCTCACCTATCTGATGCCTACAAGAGACTCCATCAGACCTAAGACACCTACACAGTGAAAGTAAGAGGATGGAAAAAGATATTTCATGCAAATGAAAGGGAAAAAACCCAAAAAACCAAAGTAGCAATACTTATACCAGACAAAATACACTTTAAAACAAAGACTGAAACAAGAGACAAAGAAGGGCATTACATAATAAGTGATCAATCCAACAAGAAAATATAATAATTGTAAATATGCACTCAACATTGGAGTACCTAAATAGAGTAAATAGTAAGAGACATAAAGGGAGAAATTGGTAGTAATACAAAATATTAGGGGACGTTATCATCCCAATTACATCAATGGATATACTGTCCAGGCAGAAATCAATGAGAAACAGTGTCTTTGAGTGACACATTAGACCAGATTGACTTTAAGAGATAGACAAAACATTTTATCCTAAAGCAGTAGAATACACATTCTTTTCCAGTGCACATGGAACATCCTCCAGGAGAGATCACATATTAGACCACAAAACAAATCTCAATACATTTAAGAAGATTGAAATTATATCACACATCTTTTCTGACCACAAGAGTATGAAACTTGAAATCAATCACAAGGAAAAAAAAATGAAAAAAACACAAATATGTGGAAACAATATGCTACTAAATGACCAAGGGGTCAATGAAAACATTAAAAGAGGAAATAAATACATGGAAATAAATGAAAATGAAAACAACAGTTCAAAATCTTTGGAACACTGCAAAAGCAATTTTAAGAGCAAAGTATACTTATAAAAGGATACAGTCCCACCTCAAGAAACAAGAAAAATCCCAAATAAACCATGTAACCTTATACCTAAAGGAACTAGAAAAAGAACAAATCCTAAGGTTAGTAGAAGGAAGGAGATAATACAGATCAGAGCAAAATAAATGAAATAGACTAGAAAAACAATTTTTAAAAGATCAATGAAAACAGCTGATTCTTTGAAAAGATAGAATTGATAAACCTTAGCCAGACTCATCAAAAAAAAGGTGAAAAAAATAAAATCAGAAATGAAGTAGTAATAACCAACACCACAGAAATACAAAGGATTATAAGAGATTGCTATAAAAATTACATGCCAACAAATTGAACAACATAGAAGAACTGAATATTCCTGGAAACATACGAGCTTCTAAAATTGAATCAGAAAGAAACAAAAAATCTGAATAGATCAATTACTAGTAATGAAATTGAATCAGTAATTGAAAAACTATCACCAAAGTCCATTACCAGGTGGCTTCAAGTGAATTCTACCAAACACTTAAAGAAGATTTAATAACTATTCTTCTCAAAGTGTTCAAAAACACATAAAAGGAAAGAAAATCTTCCAAATTCATTCTATAAGACCAGCATTACCCTGATACCAAAACCAGACAAAGACACTACAAAAAAAGAAAACTACAGACCAATATCCCTGATGAACAGACACAAAAATACTCAACAAAATATTAACAATACATTAAAAGGATCATTAAATACAAACATTTTTTCACAGAACTAGAATAATCCTAAAATTTGTATGAAGCCACAAAAAACCTTGAATAGCCAAAATAATATTGAAAAAGAAGAAAAAAATGGATATCACAATCCCAGATGTCAAGACCTCCTACAAAGCTGTAGTAGTCAAAACAGTATGTTACTGGCACAAAAACAGACACATATATCAATGAAACAGAACAGAGAGCCAAGAAATAAACCCACATTTATATGGTCAATTTATGACAAAGGAGATAAGAATATAAAATGGGGAAAAGACAGTCTCTTCAATAAATGGTGCTGGGAAAACAGGACAGCAACATGCAAAATAATTAAACTGGACTGCTTTCTTACACCATACCTAAAAATAAACTGAAAGTGAATTAAAGACCTAACTGTGAGACCTGAAACCATAAAATCCTAGAAATGAACACAGGCACTAATCTGTTTGACATCAGTCTTGGCAACATTTTTGTAGATATGTCTTCTCAGGTAAGGGAAACAAAAGCAAAACAAAAAAAAAAAAAAAAGAAAGAAAAACAACAAATTATTGGGACTACACAAAAATGAAAAGCTTTTTCACAGTGAAAGAAACCATCAACAAATGAAAAGGCAATATACTAAATAGGAGAAGACATTTGCACGTTATATATCCAATAAAGGGTTAATATCAAAAATATATAAAGAATTCATACAACTCAACACTAAAAAAAAATCTGATTTAAAAATGGGCAGAGGACCTGAATAGACATTTTTGCCAAAAAAGACATACAGATGGCCAACAGATACATGAAAAGATGCTAAACGTGTCTAATCATCAGTAAAATGCAAATCAAAACCACAATGAGATATCACCTTATACCTATCAGAATGGTAGAATCAAAAAGAAATGTTAGGATGTGGAGAAAAAGGAACTCTCATGCACTGTTGGTGGGAACAAAATTGGTGCAGCCACTGTGGGAACCAGTATGGAGATTCCTTAAAATATTAAAGATAAAAAGACCATATGATCCAGTATTTACCCAAAGAAAATAAAAACACTAACTGGAAAAGATATATGCACTCCTATATTTAATGCAGCATTTCTTACACTCGTCAAGATAAGGAAGAAACCCAAGTGTCTGTTGGTAGATGCATGAATAAAGAACATGTAGTATATTATTACTCAGCCATAAAAAAAGAATGAAATCTTGCTATTTGTGACAACATGGATGGACCCAGAAGATGTTATACTAAGTGAAATAAGTCAGAGACATACAAATGCCATGTGATTTCACTTATATGTGAAATGTAGAAAGAAAACACATGACTAAGTGAACAAAAAGCAGAAACGGAAGCATAAATGCAGCATACAAAATGATGGTTGCCAGAAAGGGCGGTGGGGAATGGGCAAAAAGAGGAAAGGGGAGCGGGAGACCCAGGCTTCCCGTTATGGAATAAGTAAGTCATGGGGATAAAAGGCACAGCATACGAAGTATAGTCAGTGGCATTGTAATAGCACTGTATGATGACAGATGGTGGCCACACGTGGGGGGAGCATAGCACGACATATAGAGTTGTCCAATCACTGTAGTATACCTGAAACGAGTGTAACACTATGTGTCAATTTAGAAAGTCAGCTGGTACAAAACTAAAATTTGTGGGTTTTGTTGTTGTCTTACTGTTAAAAGACCAAAGTGTTCTTAGATTACTGGTTTGATTTGAATAAGAAATTGTAAACAGATAGTGGGGGCGCCTGGGTGGCGCAGTCGGTTAAGCGTCCGACTTCAGCCAGGTCACGATCTCACGGTCCGTGAGTTCGAGCCCCGCGTCAGGCTCTGGGCTGATGGCTCAGAGCCCGGAGCCTGTTTCCGATTCTGAGTCTCCCTCTCTCTCTGCCCCTCCCCCGTTCATGCTCTGTCTCTCTCTGTCCCAAAAATAAATAAAAAACGTTGAAAAAAAAATTAAAAAAAAAAAAAAGAAATTGTAAACAGAGATTTTTCTTTAACAGTGTCATCTACCTAGAAAGCAAATGTTCTATGCTTTATCTTTATCAAATGTTTGGTTACTTTTAAAAATCTGAGTCTATTTAATATTAAAAGAGCTAAGAATTTTTATAACAATTTAACTTTCTGTATTTACTTGTGAAGTCTTCGGTTCATAGTGATCTGTGATCCTATCAAATTTCCACACCTTTTGATATTTCTTGACAAACTTCTCAAAACTAAGTTCAACCGTGAAGTCTTCTGGGTGGCTCAGTCGGTTAAGCGTCCAAATTTGGCTCAGGTCATGGCTCTGGTCTGTGGGTTCAAGCCCTGCGTCAGGCTCCGTGAGGACAGCTCAGAGCCTGGAGCCTGCTTCGGATCCTTTGTCCCCCTCTCTCTCCCTGCCCCTCCCCTGCTCACACTCTTGCTCTCGTTTGCTCGCTCTCAAAAATAAACATTAAGAAAAATTTTAGATGAAGTCTTTTGACCACAAGCTATCTTTGAAATTTTTCAGCAAGTCCCTGGAACGATTCACAATACTTACTCTCCTCATAAAAGAGAGATTAAATAAATTAGGTATGTGAAATCACATGGGAAGCAATGTCAAATAAGAGTTGCTAAACCTTCTTAAATTGTATTTGTGTAAATATGGGTTACTAAAATAAGTATTCTATAAATTGAATGAAACTCCTGGAAATCTGATATTATCCATGTTATCACTTATAATTCTAGTTACTATCTTGAAATGCTGTATATCGCAGAAATAACCAAATTTCCTTATTTGTTGCATTATAATGAACTTAAATCAGATCTTTGACCATTGCCATTTGTTGAGACTCTTTGTAATTTAGAGAATTCTTCTTTTATTTTGATAAAGAATTATTTTTACAAAAGTGCTTCATTTTGAAAGAGATTCAAAGGAAAGATTCTGAGAGGTACTATAGAATACAGGTCTCTAATAACCTTAAGAGCATACCATTGAATTGTGTAAGGATTTATAGAACTCTAATGAAGAAACTGACGGCTTCACACAACTGCTAACAAAAAAATCAAAATCAGTTACACAGTACTGAACAAACTGAGGAGGATAATTATACTTTTTTATGATGTTTTGCTTGAAATATTACTGGATCTTTCATCTTTTCCAAATATACAAAAACCTCTCCTCTTAAGTAACTATTACTTATACTAATTTGGTAATTATACCTTTGTAAGCAGGATTGAAACATTTATCTTTTTCTCCCTACCTGATCCCTCTAGAATCAGAAACTCCCAGGGAGTATTTTTATATTTTCAGGGCAATATATTTATTTTCATGTGTTCAATAAGAATCTAGTCTCTGTGACAGGACACAATTGGTAAGATTGGTTATGTTATCAAGGCTTTGACTTGAATGTCCTATTTGAGAGAGACATGCGTAGACTGAGATATGACCAGACAGCTTTAAGTCAGATTGACTTTCTGAAGCCAATAAACTCCTTGGAAATATTGGCCTGATACCTTGCTTATAGGGATCCCAGCGGCTTTACCAGATGAATGAAGGTCACTTCCTAGCAGGTGTAGGATATTTTGAGAGAACTCAAGAAGACAGGAATTAACCCAAACATCAAGTACCACAGGTGGAGTATGATGGCAAGTAGTTGACTTGTCCTCTTCGTCTCAATAGGCTTTTAAAACGTCAGTCTGGGGACGCCTGGGTGGCGCAGTCGGTTAAGCGTCCGACTTCAGCCAGGTCACGATCTCGCGGTCCGTGAGTTCGAGCCCCGCGTCGGGCTCTGGGCTGATGGCTCAGAGCCTGGAGCCTGTTTCCGATTCTGTGTCTCCCTCTCTCTCTGCCCCTCCCCCGTTCATGCTCTGTCTCTCTCTGTCCCAAAAATAAATAAACGTTGAAAAAAAAAAATTTAAAACGTCAGTCTGGGATTCCTTATGAAAAGTTCCAGCCAAGCAGATTTTTAAAGTGCATATATGATCGATTGCTATTCTTGTTGCACTTGTATAAATAAGCAAGCTAGATTTATTGAAACTGGAGTTCATTTGCAAACAAATTAGTCTTCCTATTATTGGTAGAAATGAGAGTAATTATAGAGAGAAAAATTACATTGCAATTGAAACTATAATACATACTTTTGGATATCAGATTCTAATTCTGCTCACTATTATTAAGGTTTTGATTTCTACCTGTAAGCTAGACTTGATCCTGAATTATTCTAGTTTCTTCTAAAGTCTGGATACAACTCTTCAAATTAGTTTTTCCAATTTTCTCATATCCTTTTGACTTGAAATCATTGAAAACTAAAACTTCCCTTTTTCTTGAAGCCTTCCAAACTGAATATGAATGACTTTATATAAACTTTAGAGAAATAACCACAACAGATTCATGTATGAATACTCTTTGTGCTGGCAGCCACTTTGTGGCCACTAACAAAAATCACCAGACATTCAAACACCAAAAAATAAATAAATAAATAAATAAAATAAAAAAATAAATCTACCAGCATGCCATTGCCTGCCTTCACTCCCTATAAAAATACTTTGATCCCGACATCTGGAAATCATCTCAACTGGCTACCCTCATAATTTAGAAATTGACTTATAATGTGTTCCAATCTTTAACCAGTGTTTTGTTTTGTTTCCATTGAAATGACTCTTATTTAATCAGATTACGTATTACTGATTACTTGAACCACAGGCCTAACTTTGAGAAAACATCTGCACACTGCCTCCTGAAATGAGTTTAACTGAACTGACCTATTGTCAGGACAAAGAGACGGGTTCAACGAGAGGAACAGTCTACCAATTTTAGTATGCAAAACCTTAGATTTTAGTTTGCAAAACTTCCAGGGAAGTTTCAGAGGAGGAAACCATAGCTAAAGGCCAGCTGCCCACCATCCCCCTACAAATGTGCCCCTTTGACATACTGATTATTTTGATTTAAAGTTACTAAAAACTGGCTACTGTATGAAGAACACTCTGGCACTCCTTTATCTCCAAACAGCAGGAAATATATCTCCCATGTGAGAGGCACTCTCCCCATACCAGATAAAAGAGACATCCTAACCATCAGAGCTAGGGAATTCAGAACCAAGAAGGCTGTGTAATCAAAATACTTTACTTCTTCAGCCCAAATCCTGTTTAGAATTCTTCACTAAGCTCCAGAATATAAATTTTGTTTGTCCTGTCAATTACAGATTTATGTTTCTTTGAATAAAACATAAGCATGACGTGGTCACGTTTTGGGTCTTAATTTCATCATCAGGCCTCTGTATACACATAAAACTTCAGAGGTTTTTTTCTCCTATTAATCTTTCTTAGATCAGTTAGAAGACTATTGAAGGGTAAAGAAAAAAATTTCCTCCCCAAATCCAATAATCAATGCTCCTAAGTATCTCTTAATGAAAGGTACCCTAACCAGCCTGCCTGGCGGTGCCCTGGCGAGGCAGTTCATATTCCTCCAGATCTGCCTTTAGGAGGAATATGTACTCCTGACACTTACACTCTTCCAGCTCCCCAGCTATCATGGCCTGCACAGGCCATGCGTGCATAGTATGCATCTGTCGGCCAGCCTTGGGAGTCCCAGGCCCCCCAGGCCTATGGAGAACCATCTGGTCCCCAACCACCTATATCCCCTCCTGGGCAGAGGAGGCATCGCCTTTAAACTGGTGACATTCAGTCTCTATTTGGACTGGCTTCCTGATGAATTGTGGAGTTCAGGAATGAAAGCTCCCAGGTGTCCCTTATTAGAGGCTACACCTGCCAGCCTGCCTGTCAGGACCCTGGCAAGGCAGTCCAGTTTCCTCCAGCTCTTCCCCAGACGGACTACACACACATTAGGGCTTGAAGTTAGGCAGATGACTTGTACCCCCAAAGGCCTACTCCTGTGACCAGGCTTCTGCCGAAACTTTCTACAGTAGGTGCCTGGCTACCCTGACCTACATTGCCCACACATACCCTGTTTGCACCCCAACAGCAGGTTTCTACAATAAAACCTATTTAAAACACAGGTGGGAGCAACAGGAGGCCAATAATTAATATGCCTCACTCACTAGCTTTACCAAAATCACCTAAGAGGTGGTTTAGGGGTCGAATTTTTTATATATTAATTTCTGAGGATCCCTGGAGAACTATTGAAGACAGTCCAGACAAAACTTAAAATTAAGGAAATTCCAGATATTGGCCTGATCACCCAACCCAGGGAGTTATATTCTATATTAAAAAGAGCAACTCAGGAAGACATCCCAGTACCCTTTTTAGGAACATTAAGTAACATAGATGCCAATAGGCAGAAAGAAAACGTGCCTGCACAAAAAGTGATCTCCAGAGTAGAAAGAAACCCAGATCCTTTTCCTCCTAAGGAAAAAGGCACCTCCTAATCCTAAAGGCACCAATCTACCTGAGGATGAGGATTATTTTAACCCTTTTGACCCCAGTAACTTTAAATAACTAGAAGCCAGGCCCATAAAGACAGACAAATCTACAACAAATGAGAAAATGGAACCAATCAGATGCACTGAAGAGCAAGCTTATACCAGAGAAGAAATGACAAAAGTTAGAATTCCAACAAATTTAAATGGACACAGAAACCCACTGGCTATTAGAGATTTTTGACCTGAAGAAAAAACATGGTCTTTACAGGAGCAGAGATTGTACAACTTGGAGCTGTCACCACTGATGCTAAATTGAATCGACACCTTAGAGCATTTGGACAAAATAATACTATTTTTAAAAGATCTTGGGCAGCAGCAATCTGGAAATTAAGATGGCCTATACCTAATATATTATCCCTTAAAACATTTTTTATGGAAAACAGCAGGGGAAACTACTAATACAATAATGAAATTAGGACTATTAAATATGATTTAAGATAGAGGACAGACATCCTCACCGCTATATGTGGAAACAACAGAAAAATTTTAAAGGTCAGTCTAAAATCTGTGCCCCCACACAACAGAACGGCATCATTTACAGTATTTGCAGGTGCCAGAGACACACGAGAACTAATTGGCTTGATAAGTTCAGCTGAGGAACTGAGTCAAGATACAGGTTATGGCTTTAACACTCGTGTATATAGACAAAAAGGCCAACACCTAACGTAAATAGACCAAATCAGAATAGAAAACATAGACCTAAATCTACAAGGCACTTTTGGCAACCTAAACCATTTAGACTACCACCATTTAAAACAACTATAAAAATAGAAACCCATTAGAAACCTCAAAACTATATACAGTGGCAAAGAAATGGAAACAAACCTTTTAGAGTAAAATAAACTTATAGAAAATAAGCCCAAATATAGGCTTGCTAACTCATTTATTATACACACTAACTCCCATAGAAAACCTAATTTCATTAATAAGCAAATCACTGATAGCCAAAGAAGAGCAAACCCCATGAGTCTCCCAGAGAGACTCAGCAGTCTCGGTCTCTTGGCCCAAGCCAGAGACAATCTGAACTGTATGTTACATTGGCCGTAACAATAAAAACCCTTTTTGTAAATAAAAGTTCTATATATACTAGCATGTTGTTAGATACTGCATCTCAAGTAACAATGATACAGGGATATCCTACAAATTTAGCAAACTCTTTAAAAAGGGACTAGTTGAAGGATTAGGAGGAAAATTAACCCCCAGGACATGGGTACATAGATTCTTAAGAATTGATGACAGACCACCCATTAAGGCTAAATACCTTATAGATCCCAATTAAGAAAATGTTCTTGGAATGGAGGTAATAGGACATACAAAAAAAAAAAAAAATCAAGGAAAACATCCAGTAACTCCTAAATAAACTATTGCACCTACTATTTCACCATATACTAATCCAATCTGGCCTGTTAAAAAGCCAGGTGGATCATACAGATTTACAGAAAATTTTAGGAATTTAAACCAACCCTCTCCCCAAATTGAGGGAGCACTCCTGAATATAGGTGCTAACATAAATATTATCAACACTGGATCTGGAACTGATTACTTAATGATAGACTTATCTGACATGTTCTTTGTTATTCCAACTGATGAGGAGAGCCAATTCATGACTGCATTCACATAGGAAGGCAGAAAATATTAGTTCACTAGGGTACCACAGTAGCCCAGTAATAGTCCCCAACCATCTAACACAAGACATCCAGGCCTTTCATGAAAAACACCACATATATACAGATTAGCATTTCCTATATTGAGGACATATTTATGGTGATAACTTGCAAGAATAGACTAGGGTCACAATAGAGTTAAATAAACTCCTTACACTCAGAGGATGGACAATTGACCCAAGTAATGGCCAAGCACCCCACACTACTATAAAATTTCTAGGCTTAAGTTGGTCCTCTGCAGGGAGAAAAATACCAAATCCAATTATAAATAAGACAGATTGCAAACCAACTCCTACCACAAAAGAAGCAGCTCAGAACCTGACAGAACTATTTGAATACCGGAAACAGCACGTACCACATATAGGGATTAGATTAAGACACATTTGTGAAATAACGAGAGTAGGGAATTTAGATGGACAGACTGAAGAGGCAGCCTTATTTGAAAAATGCTGTCAAAACTTCTTAGCATACTGGCACAAACTAATGAGGACTCTAAATATAGAGTGCCTATACTCACAAGAGTTTACAGAATAGTCACTGTGGACTGAAACAATGCAGGACCTAAAATCTTACCCAACTTCATTTTGGACTAAGAGGTTTCCATGGTCCAAAAACATATACCAACCAACTGAAATGCTCACTCTCTAAGGCCACAAAATACAGAGCCACTACTCAGTCGGTTAGCTGTCTGACTTCAGCTTAGGTCATGATTTCATGGTCCATGGGTTTGAGCCCCACATCAGGTTTTGTGCTGACATCTCAGAGCCTGGAGCCTGCTTTGAATTCTGTGTCTCTCTCTCTCTGCCCCTTCCCACTCATACTCTGTCTCTCTCTGTATCTCAAAAATGAATAAATGTTAAAAATTTCTAATTTTTGTAATGTTTATTCACTTCTGAAAGAGAGAGAGATAGAGTGTAAGTGGGGAGGGGCAGACAGAGAGGGAGACACAGAATCAACGGCAGGCTCCAGGCTCCAAGCTGTCAGCACAGAGCGTGACACAGAGCTTGAACTCATGAACTGTGAGGCACCCAGGGGCACCCAGGTGCCCCCAAATTTTTTAAAAAATACATAGCCACTAATAGATAACACACCAGTTAAATTTCAACAGCCTATTCTGGAATGGATAAAGCGGACGCCTGACAAAGAGGGTTAAAATACTCTTGACCATCAACTGTTACTGTGGAAATGGTATATTTCTGAGCATGAAATTTATGGATGAAGGGTCAACCCTTGGTGTGAACTGAGGAAATTTCAGCAAAGCCAATAATGGTGCCATAATTTTCAAGGGGTGAGCCTATCCAAGATCAAGCAATTGGACAATGGAGAGCACCCTGGTCTATGGAACTCAACAATGCATGATTTATAAATGGATCACCTTCATGACACCATCTGAATTATGTGGGCAGCCTGTGGCCTTCAGGACTAATGATGGTCTAACCTCACACAATCAGTCTCAGGACAATCAACACAATATATTCAACAAATAGTCATAAAATAGGTGATTGAATAATCTGATAGTGAAAATCAGAATGAGGTATGTCTTTCCTCAGACTCATGGGCAGTAGCTAATGGAACAGCTCTTTGGTCAGGAACATGTTGGGGAAATGACAGGAAAATGGGAAATAAGAACATATGGGGTAAGGACATATGGCAGAATACAGCACTGGCTGACATCTCCTTATTTTCCACACATGTCTCTGCACATCACAAGGACAATGCTGAAGTACCCAAATTTAATAACCAAGCAGACAAACTCACTTGGACAGCTAAAGAGGCAAAGATTCCAAAAATCTAAAAGGAGAATGATTAGGGGCGCCTGGGTGGCGCAGTCGGTTAAGCGTCCGACTTCAGCCAGGTCACGATCTCGCGGTCCGTGAGTTCGAGCCCCGCGTCGGGCTCCGGGCTGATGGCTCAGAGCCTGGAGCCTGTTTCCGATTCTGTGTCTCCCTCTCTCTCTGCCCCTCCCCCGTTCATGCTCTGTCTCTGTCCCAAAAATAAATAAACGTTGAAAAAAAAATAAAATAAAATAAAATAAAATCTATGTATATAAATAAAATATGTATATATACATATATTTATGTATATAAATAAAATAAAATAGCACCTGACACTAATAAAACCTACTGGGTGACTGAAGGAAAATGCATATTACCTCAAATTAAAGAAAATACCATCATGCCTCTAGAAAAATTTCAGACGTGAAAAACACCATCTTTTATTGTATCAACACCAGATGCCAAATGTTTAGCCAAGCATGATGCAGGGTCATCATGCTTGGAGAAATATTAGCAATAATAGCCGTTATAACTATAGATTTCCTTGAATGGCAAGAACAATATGAAAGAATTAAAAATGTATAGGACACTATCTTTATTTTGCAGACATGAATCCAGGATGCATCTTTAATCCTATCAAAATTATTAAGTGGGTTAGTGCAGCATGCTACCTCTGACCATAATGTTTTGCCTATTGCTTACTATTGGATACAACTCTCATTGCAGCTATGGATACCCCTTCAACAGCTCCAGTAATAGCAGTTGCACAAAGTTAGTTCCAGGTTAGATTGCTGCTTTCTGGTCCGATACAATGGCATTGCCTGTGACATCCTCTACTCCCTGCATGGATCACCATTCTGGTCACCTTCTTGCAACTGAGGACTCATAAGTATCACCAACATCACCAGCATCACTAACCCCAATCTCTCCACCCCACTCTCTCCTATCAGCATCATCTAATCCCTGGGAAATCTTCAATCAGTGGAGAAACCAAATACTTAGAGAAGCTGAAGAAGTAGAAACCTCCACTTCAATCTCCACAAGAGTCAAGGAGGCTCCTGAACAATACCCTCGTTAGACACTGACTTACAGGATAAAGACTGGGCTGAACTACTAACTGGCTGTTGGTATTGTAACATCGCATATCGTATCATATCTTACTGAGTTGAATGAAACATTGGATATGTAGTAGAGACTGTTGAAATAACTCCAACTTAATTCCTGATTTACTTTGTGATTTAGTATTTCATAAAAGAGGAGATACTGACTACACAGCATGGGCAATTATATCTTTGAATATAAATAGCACAAAATAGATGATTTACTATAATCCCAATTTACACCATTTAATCAATATTGACCTATTGGAAAATGAATAGATCCACGGACTCTACGTTCAGACTTTAAAAGAGCATGGACACATTGTAAGGTATATAGAGGACACATAGGAAACTTAGCACATAACACTTATTATCCTTCATGGTATATGCAAGGCTTCTATCTCACACCACAGATTTATACCCCAAGTATATGGAAACCTAGGTTCATAATAAAATCAAAAATAAACTATTGGGACTACACCAAAACAAAAAGCTTTTGTGAAGGACACCATCAACAAAAGGAAAGCCATCAACTGAATGGGAGAAAGTATTTGCAAATTATATATCCAATAGCAGGTTAATATCAAAAATATATAAAGAACTTATATAAGTCAACACCAAGAGAAAAACCCAATGAGATTAAAAATGGGCAGAAGATATGAAGACAGTTCTCTGGAAGAAGACGTACAGGTGGTCAACAGACACATGAAAAGTTGCTCAGCATCACTTATCATCAGGGAAATGCAAATCAAAACTACAATGAGATACCACCTCACACCTGTCAGAATGACTAAAATGAAAAACACAAGAAACGAGTGTTGACAAGGATGTGGAGAAAAAGGAACCCTCATGCACTATTGGTGGGAATGCAAACTGGGGAAGCCACTGTGGAAAACAGCATGGAGGTTCCTCAAAAAATTAAAAATAGAATTATGATAGTAATTCCATTACTGGGTATTTACCCAAAGAATATGAAAACACTAATTCTAAAAGATACATGCACCACGTTTACTGCAGCATCATATACATTAGCCAAATTATGGAAGCAACCCAAGTGTCCATCAATGGATGAATGGATAAAGAAGGTGTGGACTTCTTTATGGACTATTATTCAATGGACTATTACTCAGCCATTAAGAAGAATGAACTCTTGCCATTTGCGACAATATGGATGGATCTAGAGAGTATAATGCTAAGTGAAATAAATCAGAGAAAGACAAATGTCATGTGATTTCACTCATATGTGGAATTTAAGAAACAAAACAGAGAAGAAAGGAGACAAACCAAAACCAGACCCTTAACTATGGAGACGGGAAGTGGGTGGGAGGATGGGTGAAACAGGTAAAGAAGATTAAGAGGGCATTTATGATGAGCACTAAGTAATGTATAGAACCGTTGTACACCTGAAACACTCAATTGTACACCTGAAACACTGCTATGTATCTGACATAACACAGTCCAACCAGAAATGGCTGGACTTCTGGGCGACTAATGGCAAATCCTAACGGCTGTGATTTCTGGGCAACTGTGAAATTAGACTCTTGGCACTTAAAGGAGGGAACATGACATTAGATTACGACACTTTTACAGATCCCCAATATCAAAAGGGAGATTGGAGCCTAGAGAACATAGAAAGCCCCCTTATGATAGAAGGAAAACACATTCCTAGGGATATTTGTTGGAATGAAACAAAAAATACCTTTATTATTACTAGACTTTGGCTATACCTATGGTACAAGTACCTGTGGCTATGGCCTTGACACTTCCTCTACCAGTTATATATAATATGGGAAACTGGACCAGGATAATACACTCTAAGGCAAACCTCACCCTAACTTACTGGAGTCAAGGGGGAAATAAGGAACATGAAACATGCTGAGATGTGCAAAATGAGAACAGGTAATGAATGTAAAAACAAAAGGAAAAAGATGTAACTATAGTCAATAGAAGATAAGAGAACTAGGGGTGCCTAGGGGTGGCTCAGTTGGTTAAGTGTCCGACTTCGGCCCAGGTCATGATCTCACGTGGGTTGGTGGGTTCAAGCCCTGCATCAGACTCTGTGCTGATAGCTTGGAGCCTGGAGCCTGCTTTGGATTCTGTGTCTCCCTCTCTCTCTCTGCCCCTGCCCCACTGACTTACACACACACACACACACACACACTCTCTCTCTCTCTCTGTCTCTTTCTCCCTCTCTCTCAAAAATAAACATTAAATTTTTTTAAAAAGAAGAGAACTACTAAAATAACCAGGGAAATATTTCACACTAAATTACTAAGTAGACTACTAAAAGTAAACTAATAAATGCAAATCATACATTAGAAAACTTAAGACAAATATGGCACATTTGGAAGATGAGACTACTAAAGTCAAAATAACTTTGCAGGAATTGAAAAGAACAAAAAATGTGCATCCCTAAAATAATGACAGGCTTGAATTCTGATGTTATAGCAATTGACAGTACTATGCAAGCTTGTGCCCCCTGGAGCTTTATAAAAATAATCTCTACTTGGAAATGTGCTTGTCAAGGAAGTTGAGTGGTTTAAGAACGTTTTTTACTCATTTGGCAGTTGGATGTGGTACCATGGTAGAGAGTTCTTTACGTTTCTATTGATAATATTAGGAATATGGTTGCTTAAACTGGTCATTAAACTATGGTGTACAAGAATGTGCATTGAGTAAAAATAACCCCAAAAGATGAATGAGTGTGATTAAGTTCATATGTGAATCACAGAGTGGACTGATATTTTTGTGAACTTAGATTTGTACTGGGCATTAGGCCCTTAGTATTAATTAGCGTGGAAGTGATTTGAAATCACCGGGTAGAGGTTGTGTATTGGCTTGATACTATTTCAAATCCACTTGTTTATGACAAAGACCAAGAAAAAGTTGGTTAGAAAGTTGTTTTGATCTAAGAATGAAGTAAGTGGTGTCAAGATGTTAGTTCATCTGTCTTCACCCATAAGAACTCAAGAGCTCAGCTCATGAGGGGCCTTGCTGGAGGCTTATTAATAAAAATGTATGAAGAAGGAACTGTGGCAAGGGGCCACGAGACTGCAAATACAGAGCATTTCTGAGGATGAGAAGAGAGTGCTCGGTCTGCACAAGGCTACGCTTTTCTGATGTAAAATCGCTCTCTGAGTACCATGGGGCAATTAGCTCCTGCCTGGTAAAGACAACACTTCTACCTGCGGCGGCCAGAGCTATGCAGTCACCCCTCGAGGATGATCATCTTGCCCATCAATACCAGGACTGTCACTGCTAGCAACGTGCTCTAGCGACATGAGACTTGCACTTTTGCACTGGCAGCTGGACATCAGCTCTCAGTTGGCTAAGCCATAATCCCAAGTAGCAACTCATATAAATATACACATCAACTAAATTTACACCATTCCTTTCATCTCCCCTTGCCTGGAGCGATCGTGTGATTAACAATGTTTTGGGGTATGTCATTTTTTTAATTACTAATTAACAGAAATTGTTCTGTGTGCTGTTGGCTTGCAAAATTCGCACAGTGAACCAGCCCAACTACATTGCTGGCAAAGACAAAATCATGGGGTGCCTGAGTGTCCCAGTTGGTGCAGCATGCAACTCTTGATCTCAGGGCTGTGGGTTCGAGCCCCACGTTGGGTATACAGATCACTTAAAAACTTTTTAAATCTTAAAAAAAAAAGAAAAAGACAAAAGCAGTCCCTCAGCATTATTTGCCTCCCCAAACAAAACAGACTACAGGGTGACTATGTGCATTTGCTTAGACTAGGGTATGGAATCAGCAGATGCCAGGTACTAACAATAACCTGTCCCTGGGACCTGGTCTTGCCTGCCGTTGCCCTATTGCAAGTCTTTGGCTACCCAGATCTGTACACCCATATGAGCCGTCCTCACTCTGTCAACCACCTTGGCCAGCTGGGACCCTCCAGGCCTGTGAAGTTAAAGCCTATCTTCAACCAAACGCATTGCATCAAAGGTAGAGAGAGCCCACTCTGAGAGAACCACTACAATAAGGGATAGTCAGTCCCCATATTTACTTACTGTCTGCTGAGGTCCCAGGCTTCTGCAGCAATCAAAACTCCCACATGTTTCTTATTAGCATACACCTCAGCCAGCTTCTGGACCCAGCCATAGTAAGGCAATACGGAGTCTTCCAGATCTGCCTTAGGGGGAACATGGGCATTTATATGTGGCACTTATATAGGTTAGGGTTTATAGTTAGTCAGATGCCTGGTACCCCAATAGGCCCCCCCAATGACCTGGCTGCAGTAGACACTGACCTGTTCCAGGTCCCTGATACCCTTGCCCCGTGCCTCCCACGTATGCACAGCCCATACCTAGTCAGCCAGTCTTTGGTTGAGGGGGTCCTTCAGGTCTGCAGAGCTCAGGCTTTTCCCAACCACATGCTTACCTCCTGGGATAGAGAGAGCTCACCCCAAAAATCTTTCTGAAGCTAAAACTTTTAACTGATGACGGTCAGTCCCCATTTGGACCTGCTGCTTGATTGGGTCCAGACTTCCCCAGCAATGGAGGCACCCAGGTGTCTATCACCGGATACCCCGGCCGAACCTGCTGGTCCCACCCTGGAAAGGCAGCCCAGACTCCTCCAGCTCTACCCTCAGGTGAGTATGTTCATTAGTGTAGGTTAGGATTTGGAATGAGTCTGATGCCATGGACTCCAACAATCTGCTCTTAAAACCTGGATTCTCCTGGCTTTGCCCAGTTCCAGGATGCTGGGTACCCTGAAGTATGCAGCCTGTGCATGAGCACCCCATCAGCTGTCCTTGGCCTGCCTGGTACTCCAGTCCTGTGGAGCTCAGACAGGTCTCCAACTACATAGCCTCCAGTGTGAAGGCTGCCCAACCCCCCACCCCCAATTGTTCTGAGGTGGCAGTTTTAAACTGGTGACACTTAGTCCCCATATTGACTTGCTGCCTGAGTGGTCCCAGGCTTCTCTAGGAACCAGAACTTCCAGGTTTCTACAAATGGAGGGATGGCCTGTCCTGCCAGGCACCCTCTATCTGGAAGAGCCATTGAAACACTCCAGCACTGCCTTCAGAGAGAATATTCCACAATAGGTAGGTGGGCCATGCACATTAGGACTTTGTACTGTATCCCCAATAGCATCCTCCTGTGACATCATCTTATTCCAGGTCACTGGATACCCTGATCTACATGGCCCACACATGTGCCGTCCACAACCTGCCACCCAGCATGGGCGAAGGAGGTGTTCCATTCCTATGAAGCTCCAGCCAAACACCCACCACCTTGAGCCCACACCCCCCTCCTAAAAATCTCTGATACTCCAACCTAAGCTGGCAACTCTCAGTCCCCATTTAGACCAGCTGCCTAATGGTGTCCCGGGCTTCTCCAAACATCCGGGCACCCAGGTGTCTCTTACTGAGGGTGCACCAGCCATCCCACTTACCCCTGCCCTGGCAAGGCAGTACAGATTCTTCCAGCTCTGCCTTCAGGGAAAATACATGCCTTTGTGGAGGTTAAGCCCTGGAATTAGGCATATAACAGCCACTCCCAGTAGCTCCCTCCTGTGACCTGACCTTGCCCCTAATTGCCCTGTTTAAGGTCCCTGTCAACTTTGACCTACACGGCTCACAAATGTATAATCCTTACCCTGACGCCTGGCTTTGGTGCTACAGGACCAAAAGCTCTGGACACCAACCACCTGTATGGCCTCAGTGGGGGAGGATCCGCACTTTCATACATCTTTCTGTGGCATCAGCTTTAATGTGAGCATAGCTGTCCCCATTTGTACTGGCTGCCTGATGAGGCCCCAGGGATCTCCAGGAATAGGGGTTCCAGGTGTCTCTTTTTAAAAGATATACTAGCAAGCCTTCCTGGCCCCTCACTGGCAAGGCAATCCAGATTCCTTCACCTCTGCCTCCAGGGGAATATGTACATTTATGTAAGTTCATCTTTATAATTAGGCAGATGCCAGGTGTCCCCAAAAGCCTGCTCTTGTGACCCGGACTCTCCTGACACGCCTGTTCCAGGTGCCTGGCTACCCTGACCAACTCGTCCCATGGATGGGTAATACTTCAAAAGCTGTCCAAAAGTATGGTCCCCCAAGTCTGTGGATCTATAGCCCACTCCCAACCACCTACATAGCCTCAAGGGTGGAGGGAGCCACCCCCCCCCCAAATTATTCTGAAGCAGCCACCTCAATGGGCCATAGACAGTCCCCATGTAAACTTACTGTCTGCTATTGTCTCAGGCTTTAGCAGCCATCAAGTTTCCCAGATGTCTCTTATTGGAAGATACGCAGGCCAGCCTTCCTGATCCAGCCCCGGAAAGGCAGTTCAGATGACTCCAGTTCTGCCTTCAGTGAAAATATGCTCATTTGTGTAGGTTAGGGTTTGAAATTAGGCAGATGCCTTGTAACCCAAAGGTCCTCCTCCTGTGACCCACTGGCATTGCCGAGTGCAGGGACAGCTGGCTAATCTTGACTTGCAAAGCCTGTGCGTGCATACTTCATACCCATCGGAGGGCTTCCGACTATAGAGAGATCTCTAGGTCTATGGAACTCTTCCTGGAATCCAACCACCTCAATGGCCTCCGAGTGGAAGGAGCTTACCCTTCGAAAACTTTTGAGGTGGCAGCTTTAACGTGGTGACAGTCTGTCCCCACTGGCTGCATGATGGGATGTCAGCCATCTCCAGCAATTAACACTCCTGGTGTCTCTTATTAGAGGAGACATCCCTCCCAGCCCTGCCCAGGCAAGGCAGTCCAGATTCCTCCAGCCCTGTCTCCAGGGAGAATATGCTTGTTTCTGTGGGTTAAGCCTAGGTATTAGATGCCAGGATACCCCCATAGCCCCCTGCTGTGACCTGGCCCTACCCACTTCAGGTCCCTGGACACTGACCTTTGCAGCCTGCATGTGCGTGCGCAGTCCAAATGCTGTCAGCCAGTCCCAGTCCTTGTCTGTCAGGGCCTTGTGGAGCTCAAACAGGTCCCCAAACCCCTCCTAGCCTCCAACGTAGAGAGAGCCTACTACCTGAAAATCTTTCTGAGGCTTTCAGCTTAAACTGATGATAGTCCCTATTTGGTCTAACTACTGATTAGGGCCTCAGGCTTCTCCATTAATGAATGTTCCCAGGTGTCTGTGCTGGAGGGAACTCCGGCCATCTGACCCAAGCTTGCCCAAGCAAGATTCCTCCAACCCTGCCTTCAGTGGGAAGGGAAGTGAAAACTGACATACACCAGGCCCCTCCAAGAGCACCTTCCTGCGACCTGGCCTTGCCCAACTCACCCTGTTCCAGGTCCCTTGTTACCCTAACCTGTGAAGCCCGCATCAGCACCCTATTAGCCACCCTTAGCTGTTGGGGCCCTCATGGCTGTGGAACTTAAGCTGGTCCCCAAATACCTGTAGCCTACAGGATAGAGCTCACTCACCCCCTAAAAATACTTGAGGCTCTATCTTAAACTGTCAGCCCCTTCTTGGTCTGGCTGCCTAATGGGATCCTGGGATTCCCCAGTAATCAAGGCTCCCAGGTGTGTCTTATGAGAGAGCCCCTGGCCATCCCAGCCAGCCTGCCCTGATAAAGCATTCCAGCTTTCTCTAGACCTGCCTTTAGGGAAAATACCAGCCTTTGAATAGGTTAAGGCCTGGAATTAGGCAAATGCCAGGTACTTCCAGTGGTCTGCTCTTGTGACCTGGCTTCACAGGACCCTTGCTCTGTACAAATCCCTGGCTACCCTGATCTGACCGGCGCTTGCATACCAAGTACACACACTCCATTTGGAGCTGGGGCCCTCGAGACCGGTAGAGTTAGGGTCCTTGCTCAACAATCTAGCCTCAAGGGTGGAGAGAGCCAACCGCCCCAAAATCGCTCTGAGACGTCCAGTGAACTGGGCAACAATTAGCCCCCATGTAAGACCCAATGCCTGCTGAGGTCCTGGGCTTCTTGCAGCCCCGGGGAAAAAAGAGAGAGCCTGGGAAACAAAGAAACAGACTCTTCACTATAGAGAACAAACTGAAGGTTACCAGAGCGGAGGTGGTGGGGAGGATGGTTGAAATAGGTTGACGGGGGCCAAGGAGTGCACTTGTTGTGATGAGCACCACGTGTTGTATGGAAGTGTTGAATCGTTATATAGTACACCTGAAACTAATATCACGTGGCATGTGAACCGGAATTTAAACAAAAAATATTTTGAAATCCTTACAGAAAAAAAAAATCATCTCTTGAAAAAGATTATTGCCTTTCTTAGTGTCTTTGCTCTTGTAACCAGCTTGGGTTGCTCATAAATATGGACTATGATCAATATTAAAAAGTAGCACAGGTGTTCCACAGTTAATTGTATAAATATAATCACTCACCAAAATCTTAGAAATTGACATCGTGAATCTATTAATACTAACTGTGCTATGAACAAAATTAAGAGTGAGCCCTTTAGTAATTTGATTACTTTTTAATGTATGTGATTCCAAAGAAAAAAAGCATTAAATAGCCAATCCTTATACATGTGAAAGTAAGATTTTCCAAAGGAAATTGTTTTAGGAGATTGAATGCATTTTTTTATATTATCACAGTTGTTTTAAATTCAGTTAATGTAAAATTAAATGTCCAAAGGAAATATTTAAAATATTATTATGATTTATATAAAGCTTTTGGTTTGGAATAATTTTAGATTTATGGAAAAGCCACAAAGATGATGAGGATAAAGTCTTTGTTAATTCGAAAGTAAATGAAGGAATTATGATTAGATTTACTACATAAACATCAAAAAAACAACTTTTGTGGGGCGCCTGGGTGGCGCAGTCGGTTAAGCGTCGGACTTCAGCCAGGTCACGATCTCGCGGTCCGTGAGTTCGAGCCCCGCGTCGGGCTCTGGGCTGATGGCTCAGAGCCTGGAGCCTGTTTCCGATGCTGTGTCTCCCTCTCTCTCTGCCCCTCCCCCGTTCATGCTCTGTCTCTCTCTGTCCCAAAAATAAATAAACGTTGAAAAAAAAAAACAACTTTTGTAAAATAAGTGTATTTGCAACAAATTTTTAGTTTCTCTGTGGTGGTTAGATGAGACTTAAATGTATTAAGTAGGAAATACATGGCTGTCATTTACATAGGTTTTTAAAGTAGGTTATGATTACACAGTGATTCATGTGTTAATTCTTAAAAGTTAAGAATGCAACTAGATTTGATGCAATGCAAAGTTACAAGATATCACCTTAAAATGTTTTTATCTTAATTATGTATATCTTTATTTTTATTTTAAAGTTGTATTTTGGAGAAATTTAAAATGTTCAATCAACTGATTTTAACTATTGTTTGAAATGAACATAAAAATCATAGTTTAAATTTTTTTTAATTTTTTTTTTAACATTTATTTTTGAGAGACAGAGACAGAGCGTGAGCTGGGGAGGAGCAGAGAGAGAGGGAGACACAGAATCTGAAGCAGGCTCCAGGCTGTGAGCTGTCAGCACAGAGCCTGATGCCGAGCTCGAACTCACAGAGCAGACTACGAGATCATGACCTAAGCCAAAGTTAGATGTTTAACCGACTGAGCCACCCAGGCAGCCCTAAAAATCATAGTTTAGACTCTTATTGTTGAATGTTTCCAAAGCCGCCTATTACAACAAAATCATGAAAATGTTTTTCGATCTGAAGATCATCACCCAAGAGGTCTTTATGGTTCTCAAAGTGTATTGTCTTACTTTCTACATATCTTTATTTTAAAATAGCATATCTTATGGTTCAAAGGTAATATATGTTAAAGATAGAAAAATTGGAGAATAAATCTTCTAAATTGGAGAATTTAGAGATAATCTGAATTTAATTATAGTTATTATAAATAGTTCTACTTCCTGCCAACCTTTGTTCTATAAACATTTATTCAGTGTTCAAAGCATAGTGTGCGTGTGTGTGTGTGTGTGTGTGTGTGTGTGCATCTATACTTGTTATTGGACTTTTAAAATCTCTGTTAATGTCATGTTATAATAGTTATGTACCTAATTAGATTCAAATTCCTCTTTATGATTTGTTTGAATTATTACATTTGCTAGAGAGACATCTTGTAGGAGACATGCATTTCATCATTTTTTGGCATATATATCCATTTATCGATAAGCAAAAGTAAATGATAACTACTTACATCTTATTACTAACATAGATATGATATAGGCTTCTATAGGTTTGTGAAGTAATATTATTTTGAAGATGGGTGCATTTTTCCCCATTGCCTCTGAAATGGAGAACTTCAGGCATTCTCAAGAGTTGTGGAGAAATCTTTGAGATAGGAGAAAGATGGATAGAAGCAGGCACTGAAGTGATCTCATCTAACTTCTTGCCACATATATTTCATGAATAGGACACAGCATTTTGGTTCACCAAATTATAATGTAGTGCTTTTAAGAAATGATTCACTTGACTCTCAGATTATAGCAACCACATATTATTTAACACAAATTCTGATTTATGAATAAAAATTGGTTAAGCAATAGTTGAAACAATAACTGAGAAGAACTGGATTCATAATGAAAAATTCAGAATAAATGTACATATTTTAATTTTAGGACTGCATTTTAGCCATTGTTTTTTAAATTTTTTTTTCAACGTTTATTTATTTTTGGGACAGAGAGAGACAGAGCATGAACAGGGGAGGGGCAGAGAGAGAGAGGGAGACACAGAATCGGAAACAGGCTCCAGGCTCTGAGCCATCAGCCAAGAGCCCGACGCGGGGCTCGAACTCCCGGACCGCGAGATCGTGACCTGGCTGAAGTCGGACGCTTAACCGACTGCGCCACCCAGGCGCCCCTTAGCCATTGTTTTTTACACAAGTGGGATATTCCAGTTTCCCTTCCTGACAGGTTATTCGAAATGTGTGATGTGGTGTCTTTTTATGATATCCACTTTTACATACAAATTCAATAATATCTCCTGTTTTAGAATAAAATTTTTTTTCATGTCTCCATCGTAACTGTATGTTATGTTTATCCATGACTTCTTCTGATATCACACATGCATCTGAAAGTATAAAAAAATGAACATAAAACATTAATTAGCATACAAATATTTTCCACAGAATCTCAGACTTTCAAGTAGAATATTCTACATTCGTCTAGGGCTTCATTCTCAAACCTTTCCAAGCCAACTCACTGAAAATCCATCATGTAGATTTAAATCATTTTAAACAATTCAGGATATAAAAATGAGGTGCTGTGTTTAATGTGTAATAATTAAATATTATAATCTAAGATACAAAATGTCAGTTATCACAGGAAGAGCTTTGATTAAAGATCTTTTGTTGCTGTTATTGCTTGAACAAGAATTTTTCCAACTTTATTTTCTCACATGTTAATATTTGGTAGTCAGTCATTCAACAGAACGGTTGCTTGTTAATCCATGAAAATTCTACAAATTCTACAAATACATCATATTCATTACCCAGGATCTATGAGGATGTTAAAATATTTACCCAAGCACTTTGGTGGTTCTGACCACTGTCCATGACTACATATTATATTCTTGTTTCCCTGAAGTTCATAGAAGGACTGGCATTGGTACTCAACTAATGATCCTGGAGCATACGTTGATAATGGGAATGAGGTAATGTCTCCATTGTCGATAGGTGGAGGAGGCCCACATTTTCTTTTAGGGTCTAAAAAAAACGTTGTTTGATTTATTGAAAGACCAAAGGAAAACACAGGTTAAAATAAAGCAATAAAAATATAGTTCAGTATGTAATATCAACACTTCTGATTTCTGATGACATAAATGATTCATTAAAGCAATTTTAATCACTTAAAATGACGGTTCCACTTTTAAGCCCTTCCTTTCACCTCACATGAAAGCATGCATAAAACATTAACAAATATGTCTCCTTTGCATTATTTCAGTATTAAAAAATGCTTTTTTTAGAGAATGTATGCTAAAAACTAGGTAACTTAGATGAAGAAATGTCCTTTTTTAAAAACATATACAACATATTGTAATGTCTATTGGATCTCTAGTCATTTTTTATTGATTTTTTCCATTTTATTACAAAATAAATATCTATCCCTTTGATAAAATTCAAAGAATTACAAATTTGTATAATGTGAAAGGGAACTGCTGGCTTCCTAGTCTGGACATGATGAGGGAAAAACATTTCTGTGTATTCCTTCTGCTAAGTATGACTAAAAATCCTGAACATATTGTAAAAACCAACATAAGACATTGCCTAGGCCTAGCAAGACAGAGACATTTCTTACAATACCTGAATTATTTCCGAGAAACACCACAGAAGAAACCTAAAACCACCCCTTTCTCCATCTTGATCAGCGAAGGCCAAGTAAGGAGCCTAGACTTCTACCCACACTCCTAGGGAATAGGATACCCCTCCCCTTCCCATGGTGTCAGTGGAGGCCAAGTGAGAAGCCTGAACTTGTACCCTGCATGATGGTAGAGAGGACCTAATAAATAAAATATTTCAATAAAATGCAGAATTTTGAAACATAATACCCCAAATGTCCAGAATACAATTGAAAATCATTCGTCAAAGCAAGGACCAGGAGAATCTCAAAAGAGAAAAGAAAATCAACAGAAAAACATACTGATATGACACAGATATTGGAATTGACAATGGTTTTTAAAAATTCAATAAAGCAATAAAAATATAGAGGAATTACAGAACTAAAAATATAACAGAATTCTTTTTTAAACTCACTGGATGGAGGCGCCTGAGTGGCTCCATCGGTGAAGCGTCTGACTTTGGCTCATATCATGACCTCACGGTTCTCGTGAGCTCCAGTCTTACATCTGGCTCTGTGCTGACAGCCCAGAGCCTGGAGCTTGCTTTGGATCTTGTGTCTCCCTCTCTCTCTTCCCCTCCCCCACTCACATTCTGTCTCTCTATCTCTCCCTCTTTCTCTCTCTCTCTCTCTCAAAAATAAACAATAAACATTAAAATATTTTTTCAATCCAAGCTGTGGTCACCTCCATTTTATTTTGCACCTCATTTATAGCATTTTTTAGCTCCTCCTGACTGTTTCTTAGTCCCTTGATCTCTGTAGCAATAGATTCTCTGCTGTCCTCTGTACTTTTTTCAAGCCCAGTGATTAATTTTATGACTATTATTTTAAATTCATTTTCTGTTATATTGCTTAAATCGTTTTTGATCTGTTCGTTAGCTGTCGCTACTTCCTGGAGTTTCTGAGAAACTTAACAGAAGTCCATGGGGGAGGGGAAGGAAAAAAAAAAGGTTAGAGAGGGAGAGAGCCAAAGCATAAGAGACTCTTAAAAACTGAGAACAAACTGAGAGTTGATGGGGGGTGGGAAGGAGGGGAGGGTGGGTGATGGATATTGAGGAGGGCACCTTTTGGGATGAGCACTGGGTGTTGTATGGAAGCCAATTTGACAATAAATTTCATATTTAAAAAAAATAAAAAAATCCAAACTCAAAAAAAATATTTTTTAAAATAAAATAAAAAGTAAAAAATAAACTCACTGGATGGGCTCAGTAATAGATTGCAGATGCAAGAAGGATAAATAAACTTGAATATACAGCAATACAAATTATTCATTTTGGAAGTAGACTGAAAAGAAGCAAACAAAAAAAAAATGGACAGAGCTTCAGGGACCTGCGGGAAGATAGCAAAGAGTAGATACTGAGAAAAAGAAAGAGGAAGGGATTGGAGATGAAAAAATATTTCAAAAAATAATGGCTGAAAATTTCCCAAATTGGTCATAAGACATAAACATATATACCAACAAAGTTGAGAAGTCTCCAAATACGTTGAACCCAAAGAAATTTATGCCAAGATACATCATAATCAAACTGCTGAAAACTATTAAGAAAAGGGGTAAAAAATACCAAAAGCAGCTAGATAGAAATTATGCAAACCTTTGGGAGAGAAAGGACTCAAATATCAGTGGGGTACTCATCTGTGACCATGGACCCAGGAAGAACTGTCAACCCCAAATTCTATACCCAGTGATACTATTCTGTAGGATTTAAGGGAGAAATGAAGACATTCTGAGATAAAGGAAAACAGAGAATTTGTCTTCAGCAGACTTGTCCTTGGAAGACTTTGAAATGAAGGGAAGAAGAATTAAGAATTAAGAATTCTTTGGAATTAAAATTTTGGAATGAAGGGAAAACAATGGAATTAGTAAAAATAGGGGAAATATAACAGACTATCTTTCTCCTAATTAGTTGGTTAAACTATGTTTGGTGTTTGTACAAAATTACATCATTTGATATTATTTGATATTTGAGCAAAACTATATCACATGATGATGTATGCACTGGAAATTCTTAAGAACTTTAATGTGGGGAGAGTAAGTGGACCTATATGGAAGCAAGGTTTCTACATTTCACTTGATGTGATAAGATGTCAATACCAGGCAGAATGATAAGCTATATATGTGCATCTTAATATCTACAGCAACACTCATAAAACTATACAAAGAGATATGCTCAAAAACAATATAGATATATCAAAATAAAATGAATTAAAATGTTCCAAAAAATCCACAGGGAAGTCAAGAAAACAGGAATTAGAGACACAGGAAACACACACAAAACAAACAAGAAAATGGCTTACATAGTGCCCCATCGATCAATAATGACTTTAAATATAAATGGTTTAAATACTTCAGTTAAAAGACTGAAAATGGTAAAGTGGACATATAAACAAGACCCAACTGTATGGCATCTAAAAGAAACTCACTTCAAACATGGTAACATAGGTGGGCTCAAAGTAAAAGACTGGAAAATATATGTGGCAGGCAAAGGTTGATTTGAAAAACTACAAGTGGCTAATATAATATCTCCTTAGTTGGCTCCCTTTATTTCCTGAACTCTAAATATTAGTGTGTCCTATGACCAAGTTCTCAGACTTCTTTTTAGGTATACAGTAATTCCCTGGATAAGCTCAGCTAGTAATCTATCTTGAAATATAATCCACATGTTGAAGAAGCCCAAATTTATATCACATTCTATGATCACACACCAGCTGCCTATTTCATGTCTCAAAGTGGAATTTCTTGGGCTGTCAAATGTACTTAAAGTATCTCTAATACACTTATTCCTCAGGAAATAACTCTCTTAATACTTATGATAGGAGAATTTTCCATGATTCCAACTGTTCTTTTAATCTGGACATTTTATAAAACAAATATACTATATTACTTAGTTCAGTCTGAAAAAAAAACTGGATTTTAAGTACCATCATTTTATTTGTATTTTAAAGATATTCCATAAGAACTACTACACTACATATTTATAGCAACATATTTTATCTTTAATATGTTCTCTAAACTTTGGATATGAAATAATAAATAATAAATATGGAATGATATAATCTTCTCTTTGAGTTTAGTAAAATAAATATTATAAATTATATAAACCTTAAATGAATTTATAAACCACAAGAAAATTATTTTAAAAAGATTATTTGACATCAGAGTTTGGTTTATAGTCATCCTGTTTTTGAATTGTAATTTTGGCCCTTAGTAAAATAGATACAAGTAGTCAATTCCTTAAAGGCTAAATCAAGAATTTATTTACTTTAATTAAGACTTGGACATATTTCATTTGAGGCAACATGTATGGACCTAAAGGGTATTACGCTATGTGAAATAAATCAGACTAAGAAAGACAATTACAATACTATTACACTCATAACCAGAATCTAAAAAAAAAAAAAAAAAAAAAAAAAAGATTAACAAACAAAAAGCAGAATCAGAACTATAAACAAAGAGGACAAACTGATGGTTGCCAGAGGGAAGAGGAGTGGGAGGTTGGGTAAAAAGGATAAAGGAGAGAGGGAAATACACACATGCCTCTGGTTATGGAATAAGTAAGTCACAGGAATAAAAGGCAAAGCATAAGGAATACAGTCAATGACACTGTGAAAATAATGTAATGTGACAGATGATAGCTATACTTGTGAACATAGCACAATGTATAATCTTGTTAAATCACTTAGTTGTACTCTTAAAACTAATGTAACATTGTGTGTCAAGTGTACATACATACATATATATAAAGTAGACTTTCTGTAGAAACTGACAAGGTGATGTTAAAACTCAAAGAAAATGAAAAAAAAAAACTCAGAGAAAATGGAAAACAGCTAGAAAAGCAAAAACAGTTTTAAAAATTAATGTTAGTTTTCTACTGCTGCTACAAAAGAAACCCATATATTCAGAGGATTAAACAATACTAACTCATTGGGCACCACTGGGGAGGCCATTATTCTGCCTTCCACAATTAAGAACAAATTGGAGGACTCGCACCACAGTAATCAAGGAAGGGCATAAAGCTATGAGAATAAATATAAATATTAGTGCAAAAGACTAAAAGTACAGAAATTGACACAAACACACTTCTCCTATATTCAGTGGACTTTGACAAATATGACAAGATATTCAGTGAGTAAAATGATACCACTCCCAGCAAAGTGGGTAAAACAACTGAAAATCTGGATGAGAAAAAAAGAAAAAAAGATGAACCCTATTCCATACACAAAATACCTGAAAATCAATCACAGACATGAATGTAAAAGTACATACGTAAACTTTCTGTAAAAAAAAATATGATAAATCTTTGCAACTTTGAAGTTGGAAAAAATGTCCTATGTAGACCACAAAATAAAAAAATTAAAAAATTGATCAACTTGTATTTCATTGAAAGTTAAGGCATATGTTCCTGTAAATAAACTATTTTAAACTCAAAAGATAAGACATAAAATGTGAAAAAAATGTTTGCAAATTACATACTTGATTAAACTAGTCAGGAAGAAATTTAAAAATGCTATAACCAAGATGCTAAACTGACGGAATGTAATGAACACAAGGATGGAAGAAACAGAAACAAATAAGTGATATAGAAGATAAAACTGTAGAAAATAATGAAACTGAAAAGAGGGGAAGAAAAATATTAGACCATGAATGTAGACTTAGGGAACTCAACAATTCCATAAAGCATAATAATATTCATATCATAAGAGTCCTGAAAGAAGAGAGGATAAAAGGGACAGAAAGTTAATTTGAGCAAATTATAGCTGAAAATTTCCCTATTCTGAGGAAGGAAAAAGAGATCCAAATCCAGGAGGCACAGAACTCCCATCAAAATCAACAAAAGCAGGATAACATCAAGACATATTGTAGTAAAATTTGCAAAATACAGAGATAAGGAAAGAAACCTGAAATCGGCAAGGGAAAAGAAATTCCTAACCTACAAGGGAAGACAAATAAAGTTAACAGCAGATCTCTCCAAAGAAATTTGGCAGGCCACAAAGGAATGTCATGATATATTCAACATGCTGAATGGGAAAAATGCACAGCCAAGAACACTTTGTCCAGCAAGGCTGTTATTCAGAATAGAAAGAGAGATAAAGAGTTTCCCAGACAAACAAAAACTAAAGAAATTCATGACCACTAAACCAGCCCTGCAAGAAATATTAAAGGAGACTCTTTGAGTGGGAAAGAAAGACCACAAGCAACAAAGATAGAAAGGAACAGACAAAATCTCCAGAAACATCAACTTCATAGGTAACACAATGACACTCATATCTCATATGAATGACACATTCATATCTATCGATAATCACTCTGAAGGTAAATGCACTAAATGCTCCAACCAAAAGAAATAGGGTACCAGAATGGATAAAAAACAAGACCCATCAATATGCTGCCTACAAGAGACTCATTTTAGACCTAAACACACCTGCAGATAGAACAATCTATCATGCTAATGGAAGAAAGCCAGAGAAGAAAGTCAGAGAAGCCTTACTTATATCAGACAAACTAGATTTTGAACCAAAGACTGTAACAAGAGGTGAAGAAGGGCACTATATATATCATAACAAAGGGCCTATCCAAAAAGATGATCTAACAATTGTAATTGTTTATACCCTCAACTTGAAAGCACCCAAGTATATAAATCAATTCATCACAAACATAAAGAAACTCATTGATAATAATACAATAATAGTAGGGGACTTCAACACCCTACTAATAGAAATGGACAGATCATTTAAGCAGAAAATCAATGAGGAAACAATGACTTTGAATGACACACTGGTCCAGATGGACTTAACAGATTTATTCAAAACATTTCATCCTAAAGCAGCAGAATACACATTCTGCTCAAGTGTACATAGAACATTCTCCAGAATAGGTTACATATTGGGTCACAAATCAGCCCTCAACAAGTAGAAAAAGATTGAGATCATTCTATACATATCTTCAGAACACAACACTATGAAACTTGAAATCAACCACAAGAAAAAAATTGGAAAGACCACAAATACATGGAGGTTAAAGAACATCCTACTAAACATGAATGGGTTAACCAGGAAATTAAAAAAGAAATTAAAAAATACATGAAGCAAATGCAAATGAAGGCATGATAGTCCAGAACCTTTGGGATACACCAAAAGTGGTCATCAGAAGGAAGCAAGAAGTAAGAAAAGTCTCAAATACACAACCTAACCTTACACCTAAAGGAGCTAGAAAAAGAACAGCACATAAAGAGTAAAGGAGCAGAAAAAGGGAAATAGTAAAGATTAGAGCAGAAATAAATGATCATAGAAACAAACAAAACAAACAAAACAGAACGGATCAATGAAACTAGGAGCTCATTCTTTGAAATAATTAGTAAAACTGATAAACCCATAGCCAGGCTTATCAAGAAGAAAAGAGAAAAGACCCAAATAAATAAAATCATGAATGAAGGAGGAGAGATGACAACCAACACCACATAAATATTAATAGTTATAAGAGAATAGTATGAAAACTTATGTTTCAACAAATTGAGCAATTTGGAAGAAATGGATAAATTGTTAGAAACATATAAATTACCAAAACTGAAACAGGAAGAAATACAAAATTTGAAAAGACCCATAATCACCAAAGAAATTGAATCAGTAATCAAAAATCTCCCAACAAACATAAAGTCCAGATGACTTCACAGGAGAATTCTACCAGACATTCAAAGAGTTAATACCTATTCTTATCAAATTGTTCCAAAAAATAGAAACAGAAAGACAACTAACTTCCAAACTCATTCTACAAGGCCAGCATTATCTTGATTCCAAAACCAAAGACCCCACTAAAAAGGAGAATTACAGGCCAATATCCCTGATGAGCATGGATGCAAATATTCTCAACAAGATACCAGCAAATAGAATGATGCAACAGAACATTAAAATAATTATTCACCATGCTCATGTGTGATTTATTCCTGGGCTGCAGGGCTGGTTCAATATTCACAAATCAATCAGTGCGATATACCACATTAATAAAAGAAAGGATAATAACCATATGATCTTCTCAACGGATGCAGAAAAAGCATTTGACAAAATACAGCAAGATAGAGGAAAATACAGCATTCATTCTTGATAAAAACCCTCAACAAAACAGGGATGGAGGAATGTACCTCAATATCATAAAGGCTGTATATGAAAGCTAATATCATCATCAATAGGGAAAAATTTAGAGCTTTTCCACTAAGGTCAAGAACAAGACAGGGCTGTCTACTCTCACCATTGTCATTTAACATAGTACTGGGAGTCTTAGCTTCATCAATCAGACAATGACAAGAAATAAAAGGCAACCAAATTAGCAAGGAACAAGTCAAACTTTTACTATTTGCAGGTGACATGATATTCTATATATAAAACCTGCAAGACTCCAACAAAAAATTTCTAGAACTGATACACAAACTCAGCAACATCCCAGGATACAAAATCAACATACAGAAATCTGTCGTATTTCTATACACCAATAATAAAGCAGCAGAAAGAGAAATCAAGGAATTGATCACATTTACAACTGCACCAAACACCATAAGGTACCTAGGAATAAACCTAACCAAAGAGGTAATAAAAGTTCTATACTCTGAAAACTATAGAACATTTATGAAAGAAATTGAAAAGGACACAAATAAATGGAAAAGCATTCCATGCTCATAGATTGGAAGAACAAACATTGTTAAAATGTCCAAACTACCCAAAGCAACTACACACTTAATGCAATCCCTATCAAAATACCAGAGAATTTTTCACAGAACTACAGGAAACAACCCTAAAATTTGTATGGAACCACAAAAGACCCTGAATAGCCAAAGCAATCTTGAAAAAAAAAGAAAAGCTGGAGACATCACCTTTCTGGATTTCAAGCTATAGTCATCAAGCTGTATCATCAAGACAGTGTGGTACTAGCACAAAAACAACACATAGATCAATGGAATAGAATAGAAAACCCAGAAATGGACCCACAATTCTATGGTCAAATAATCTTCAACAAAGCGAGAAGTAATATCTAATGGAAAAAAGATAGTCTTTTCAACACATGTTGTTGGGAAAACTGGACAGCAACATGCAGAAGAATGAAACTGGACCACTTTCTTACACTGTACACAAAAATAAATTCAAAATGGATGAAAGACCTAAATGGGAGACAGGAAATCATCAAAATTTTAGAGGAGAACACAGGCAGCAACCTCTTTAACTTTCCATGTCTGGAAACTAAAGCAAAAATGAACTATTGGGATGTCAAGATAACGTTTCTATATAGCGAAGGAAATAATCAACAAAACTAAAAGGCAACCGATGAAATGGGAGAAGATATTTGCAAATGACATATCAGATAAGGGTTAGTATCCAAAATCTATAAAGAACTTATCAAACTCAACACCCAAAAAAAACAAATAGTCCAGTTAAGAAATAGGCAGAAGACATGAATAGACATTTTTCCAAAGAAGACATCCAGATGGCCCACAGACACATGAAAAGATGCTCAACACCGCTCATCATCGGGGAAACACAAATCAAAACCTCAATGAGATATCACTTCATGTCTGTCAAAATGCCTAAAATTAACAACACAGGAAACAACAGATGTTGGCAGCAGATGTGAAGAAAGAGGATCCCTCTTACACTGTTAGTGGGAATACAAACAGTATGGAGGTTCCTCAAAACATTAAAAATAGAACTACCCTACAATCTAGCAATTGCACTATGAGTTATTTACCCAAAGGATACAAAATACTGATTCAAAGAGGCACATGTACCCCAATATTTATAGCAGCATTATCAACAATAGCTGAATTATGAAAAGAGCCCAAACATCCATCAACTGATTAATAAAGAGGAGGTTTTATATATATATATATATATATATATATATATATATATGTATGTATATGTGTGTGTGTGTGTGTGTGTGTGTGTACACAATGCAATATTACTCAGCCATCAAAAATAATGAAATCTTGCCATTTGCAAGGATGTGGATAGAGCTAGACAGTATTATGCTATGTGAAATAAGTCAATCAGAGAAAAACAAATACATGATTTCATTCATATGTGGAATTTGAAAAACAATACAGATGAACATAGGGCAAGGAAAAAAAGAGAGAAGGAGGCAAACCATAAGAGACTCTTAACAATAGAGAACAAATTGAGGGTTGCTGGAGGGGAGACAGGTAGAAATTGGGCTAAATGAGTGATGGGTACGAAGGAGGGCATTTGTGATGAGCACTGGGTGTTATATGTAGTTGATGAATCACTAAATTCTACTCCTGAAACCAATATTACACTATATGTTAACTAACTAGAATTTAAATAAAGACTTCAAAAAAAATGGCCAGTCTGGATTTCATCACAGGCTAAAAATCTGTTCCTGAAAATAAACTGTTAGAAACACAAAAGATAAGCCACAGAATGCGAGAAGATATTTGCAAATTACATATCTGATAAAGGAATTATATCCCAACTATTTAAAGAACTATTACAAGTGAATTATAGAACAAACTATCCAATTAAAATTGGGGGGAAATTCAACATTTCACAAAAGAATATATACCAATGGTCAGCAGGAGTGCCTGGATGGCTTAGTCGGTTAGGTGTCCAACTCTTGGTTTTGGCTCAGCTCATAATCTCACAGTTTGTGGGTTCAAGCCTGGCATCGGGCTCTATGCTGACAGCTCAGAGCCTGGAGCCTGCTTCAGATTCTGTGTCTCCCTCTCTCTCTGCCCCTCTGCCTCTCTCTCTCTCTCTCTCTCTCTCTCTCTCTCTCTCAAAAACAAAATAAATAAATACATAAATAAACATTTAAATTTAAAAAAAAAAAATAGACCAACCATAATTGCCAAAACCTAAAGTGTTTTGTGGAAACATTCCAAAATTGTCTCTAGCTTGATAGGGATTGTGGCTATATACATGTAAACATTTGTCAAATCATTAGCCTGCACACACATATGTGTCAATCATATTGTATATAATTCATACCTGAAGAAAGATGATTTTTAAAATGAGCATGTGGAAACTAAACATATAGTTGTCAAAAAAATGTTTAAGTGATGTAATGACTAGAAGAAAAAAGCCAAAGCAATCTGTCTAAATAAAAAGTGAACATATATGAAATTATGAGAAAAATCAAGCCAAATAACAAGAAGCTCCAGACAGAACAGAAAGAAACTAAGACATAAAAACAAAAATAGCACAAGGAATGAGTGACATCGGCAAGATGGACGAAAAGAGATTCCTCATAAATCCCTCCTCCCAGTAATTACAATATGGCATCTATCTACAGGCAAAGTGTCTTTTTTGGGAGATACAGATCCAGGTAGGAGACTGTGAAACCCTGGTGCAGTCTAAGAACAAGGAGAGCTGTTTGAAAAGATAGCCTTCACCCAGGCAGCCAACTTACCAACCATCACCCCAGCTGGAATTGCAGAAACAGCTCCATAACCCTGAGAACTGGGCTACAGACCCATTTGACTTTGACCCTGTAACCAGCACCACCTGCCAAGGGACTTGGGAGGAGTCTCACCCACCCATGTGTAGAGTAATAGGTACACAGACTTTGGCCCTGGCTCTGGACCCTGAAGCAGCCTGAAGCAGCCAGCTCCTCTCAGTCAGTCTAGGATCCCCTAGAGAACGCCAATTTCAACAATTACGCCTAGATAAGAGAGCCTTTGTAGAAGGCCAGGAGTCAGACAGAGAAGTTCCAGCACATCGTTGCAGCAAAAGATCCAAGATTGGTTGTTTTGAAGTGGGTCAGTTTGGCTTTGCCATGATAAAGGAGTAAGTGTAAAGGGAGAGCCTCAGAATTTTATGCATTCAAATATAATTTCCCCGCTCTCATCACATAGTAGTAAACAATAACCCTGCCGCAATTCAATTCAGTATCCCCAGCCTGTGTACATAATCCACTTCTACGCCTGTTAGCTCAATGACATGAGATGCCCAAGATAACAGATTTACCATCAACTTCCAGTAAAAGGAAATATTGATTTGTCCCTGGTGAAGGCATTATATCTTATGACCTACCTTCTAAACCAGCAGAGTACAAACTTGCAAGCCCAGAGAAAGAATGTTAGTGATTAAACATCTTAACGGATGCAGATAAGGTGATAATTGAATACAATACAACAACTATTTGGTCAAAAAAGAAAATATAATAAACAAAATTCTTATAAACACAAATAGAAGAAAATTTCTTTAAGCAAACAAAAAAGAGCTGTGAGATATTATGCTACCAATATGCACAATTCCAATTTACTTGCCACATGTTAATAGTTGTGATATGATTTATAACAAATATATATTTAGTTTTTGACCCCACATCTGGCATAGAGCTCCTAATGTTAAGCCAATTCCTAAATGATTGGAATTTCCTAAGTGATGAGTGTGATAAAGGTATCTTTAGTTATGTAAATGAGGTGTCTTTTGTAAATACCAAGGATGGGGGCTGGTTGCCCAAGGAGTCAGCCCTGTCTTTAGAGAGTTGGAACTAGCAGTCCTACCATCCTGCCCCCCAGGGAGAGGAGAGGGGCTGCAGGTTGAATCAATTGCCAATAGCCAATGATTTAATCAACCCTGCCTATGTAATGAAGCCTCCATAATAATCCAAACGGACAGGGTTTTGAGAGCTTCTGGGATGGAGAGCACATGGAGGTGCCAGGAGGGTGGTGAACTCAGAGAGGGCGTGGGAGCTCCCCACCCCTTACCACATATCTCGCCCTGTGCATCTCTCATCTGGCTATTCCTGTAATAGCTTTTTGTAATAAACTAGTAACCTAGTAAACAAAATGGGTTTTGTTCTGTTTTTTTTTTTTTTAATTCTGTGAACTGCTCCAGTAAATTAATTGAATCAGAGAAGGTCATAGGAACCTCTGATTTATAGCTATTTGGTTAGAAGTACAGCAGACACACTGAACTAGCAATTGGCTTGTGAAGGGAATGGAGGCAGTCTTGTAGGACTGAGCCCTTAATCTGTGGGATTTTATGCTATCTCCAGGTAGGTAGTGTCAGAATTGAGTTGAACAGTAGGACACCTTCCTGGTGTCAGATAATTGCTTGGTGGTGTGGAAAAAACTTACACATCATAATAGAAAAGATTATCATACGAGTTGAATAGCAAATTTCAGTTAGGATTACAATAAGACTTATCCTCAGTGGACGTAAGGTAAAAGGCATATATGATAACTGAAAATATCAGCTTTACAATTTGCTTTTGCACAGTTAAAATAAAGCTAGTTTTCTCATCTCCCTTTGTTTCCTTTCTATATACCATCCACTCCTGACTGATGAGGGAGCATAACGCAAGCTGAGGGCAAAGTACAAGCTACCACCACCACTGCCACCCCCACCCCACCCCCACCCCACCCCCAGCCAAGTAGAATATGAGTGATATTCCTCGGACACTCCTGGCTACCTGAGAACAAAGGAAAGGGGGTTAAGTGCTTGCCGTGTGACATGGGAAACTAAGGCAAATGAAAAATTAAATTCCTTTACTGCCTACAGCCTATTCACAAGTCCTTGAAACAGGCAGAGTGACCTCGCTCTGGGAGCCCAGCTGCCTTGACGATGACACTTTGCTAGGGGCAAAAGGGAATATTGGCTTAACATTATCCTGACCCCCCAGGAACCTATAAGTCTTCTTTAAAATATAAAAATTCCTTTGGAAACTTCCTTTATCTCAACTCCCCCAAGGTATATTCTGGCAACCATACTCCAAGCTTATGGCCTCCTGATATACATCTGAAGGGTCTCATGACTGAGGTTTTACTAAAAGGTAATAAAAAGCATTTTCCTGACAACACCTAGCCCCTCAAGGTCTTGGAAACCTTGCTTCCAAAATAACTTAGAGACTTACTCTATCCATAATCCCCTCCCAACCTGACGGTATATAATCAATTACCCATCACAACCCCAGTGCAGCTCTTTCTGCCCAAGGGTCCTGTCCTGGTGCTTTCATAAAATCACCTTTTTGCACCAAAGATGTCTTCAAGAATTCTTTCTTGGCCGTCAGCTCCAAACCCTAGCATCACGCCAAAACCCCATCACTGACAACTGACCTTGTCAGAGTGTCACCTTTGAAACTGTGCCACCTTTGAAAAGTATTATCATAAACCATACTTTGATTTGCTTCTTTTAATGTATTGCTATATTATGTGAAATTAGTAGGTATTATATACAAAATATCCTATATATCTAAGAAGCAGCACAATATGTAATATCAACACTTGTGTGATTCTGAGGAAAGAAAGAATTCATTGGTGAAATTTTAATCGTCTCCTTCGAGACTGAAGGAGAAATGAAGACATTCTCCAATAAACAAAAGCTAAGAGAATTTGTTACAAGTAGACATGACCTCCAAGAAATGCTGAGGGCTGAAGTATAAGGACATCGGACAGTAACCTGAAGCTAAATGAAGACATAGAGCACAATGGTAAAGGTCACTATTGGGCAGCTATAGGTAATAAAAATAAACGTAAAAGCCATTTTTATTATATTTATGCTTTTAAATTCTTTTTCTTGGGGCACCTGGCTGGCTCAGTTGGCTGAGTGTCCAAGTCTTGATTTTTGCCTCCGGTCATGATCTCACAGTTGTGGGATCAAGCCCCACATCAGGCTCTGTGCTGAGCCTAGAGTCACCATGCTATCCATTAGATCTCCAGAACCAATTCATCTCCTAACTGGAAGTTTGTACACCTTGACCAACATCTCCCCATTTCCCTCAACCCCCCATCCCTGGCAACCACCATTCTTTCTGTCTCTATGAGTTTGGCTTTTTTAGATTCTACCTATGCACGAGATCATAGAGTATTTGTGTTTCTCTATTTAACTTAGTTCACATAGCACAATGCCCTCAAGGTCCATGCATATTGTTGCAAATGGCAGGATTTCCTTCTTTTTTGTGGGTGAATAATGCTCCATTATATGTCACATTTTCTTTATTCATTCATCCATGAGTAGAAATTTACATAACTCCTACCTCTTGAAAGTTATAAATACTGTTGGTATGAACATGGGGGTACAGACATCTCTTCAAGATCATAACTTCATTTCCTTTGGATATATACCCAGTAGTGGAATTACTGGATCATATGGTATTTCGACGTTTAATTTTTTGAGGAAACTCCATACTCTTTTCCATAGCAGCTATACTAATTTACATTCCCAACAGTACATAAGTTTCCCTTTTCTCCACATCCTGGCCAACATTTGTTATCGCTTGTGTTTTTGATAATTATCATTCCACCAAGAATGAGATTTCATTGTGGTTTTATTTTCAGAGTTTTTCTGTGTGTGAACAAGTTGTCAGACCCGCCTTGTATACATATTGTTTATTTCCATAAAAAGATATATATTTTTTTCTCCCCTGGAGTTTAAGATTCTTCTCATTTTTTTTTTGTTTTCTATTTGTTTAAAGGTATAGTTAACATATTATAATATTCAGCCTGTATCAGACAGTCCAATTCTTTTTCTACATTGCAAATAACATAAACTAAAGCCCCAGAAAAATACTTCTTTTCTCCATTGTATCGTACCCCAGAACATGCCACATCTAGATTCTCCTAACTGGCCCTCCTCCTTTCTCTTCTTAATCACTCCAGATTCATTTTCAAAATAGCAATCATAATGATCTTGTTTGAAACTCATTTTGTGACACTTGCCTGCTTAAAATCTCCCGGGGCTTCTAATTGCACACAGACTAAAATCTGCAATATATATTATAGCCTATAACTTTTAAATTAATTAATCCAACACTTTGCCTCATCATGGGCCAGCCACATTGGCCTCCTTGCTTTGCTTCAATGAGTCCAAATCTTTTGATGCCTTAATGCTATTTAACCTCTCCAGATGCCATCCTGAAGGTCGGAAAAGATTCGAAAACTATCATACGTAAAATGTGCCCTTCCTCAGGTCACTATTAATATTATATTTTATAATGTACATGACTTTTAATCTTTAACTTTCTATTTTTCTATTTTTAAAATTATTATTATTATTACTCCTGGTTTTCCACTTGACATAATAGTCTATGAATAAAGAGATACTGACTCTTGTAGAGTATTGATCTCCAACAGTTTTGGTAGTGCTTGGCATATAAATGTTCACAATTAATATTGATTAGATGAATTAATGATGAATGGGAAAATAAGTAGGGCTAGAATAGACACTGTTCCCTTAGAGTCTTTGACAATGCTTTAGGAATCTTATTATTTCTGAGACCCTTATTCACATTCAGCAACTGTTTTGTTTCCATTAAAAGTATGAGAAACTCCAACTCAACTTCAGCTCCAATATATTCCTATTTTTGACATTTTTTTTTTATGAAGGAGATTTCTATGTTGTAAGTTATACCCTGGAAACCTAAATTTCAGAAGTACAAAGTTCTAACCATGTGGAAATTATCAATACATTGGTGCTTCTCTTTAAATGATGTAAATTTAGCATTTGCCAAAAAAGATAAATGCCAACTAGCATTTAGCAGTAAGATTTCCCAGCAATAAGATTTTGCACATGTGGAATTTTAACTATTACACCTTGCAAAATCGAATTTATTCTCATGTTGTGTCAACTGATTTTGGATAATTTCATTATAAACGTTAAATTTGTGTCACTAAAACATTAAAGTATCTTTCGAAAATTTTCATTATGCTCTTGACCAGTGTTTCCCAGTATTGCCGACATTGAATTCATGTAAAGACAAAATGATTTTCTAGGATTATCCAGAGACTTTCATATCTACTCAGACACAACGGAAACCCTAAAACTAAAAAGGCAAAAATAGCAACAACAGCAACACTGCATATGTTTCATGATGTTACTTCTTTCTAAAATAAAAAAGAATACAGGATCCCAGAAGACCTACCTGTCGAACTGCATTTAGGAGGGATGGACCAGCCACTCTCTGTACATGTGATGTTGCTCTGATTATTTAAAAGGCGATAATCTGTATCACAGACAATTTTCGCAGTGTCACCTTCCTGGTGTGTTTGTCCCGAAGAGGCAGAATGACCATTTTCCACCCAAGGGAAAAAGCACTGTCCTAAAGACCCAAAAGGTAACTAATATAAATCTTGCAATGAAGGAATATTATATTTTGCAGGCTTCAAAAGAGAAACCACACACAAAAATTCGTTTCTTAAAAATGAGTTCATGCAAGTTAAAAATATTAATATGTAACGTCATCAATCATCATGTGTATATATAAAACACTCTACACTTGTAAAATTCCTTTAGATATCAGAAAAGTTAGTTTTGGTTTCTCATTTGATTGTCTAAATTGCTTCCTGAAGGAGGAGATGACTTTTATCTCCTGTGCCTTTTTTGCTTTTCTCTTTGATGACTGTGTCTTCTTCATGACTCTGCTTTTCTCTGTGCTCATTGAGAGAGGAAGGCAGATGTAATTTTATAAAACAAAGATGTGAGGGGTGCCTGGGTGGCTCAGTCCAACTTCAGTTCAGGTCATGATCTTGTGGTTTGTTAATAAGCCCTGTGTGGGGCTCTGCGTGGACAGCTCAGAGCCTGGAGCCTGCCTCAGATTCTGTGTCTCCCTCTGTCTCTGTGCCTCTCCCGCTTACATTCTGTCTCTGTCTCTCTCTCAAAAATAAGTAAATGTTAAATAATTTTTTTTAAAAAGATGTGATTAACAAAAAGCACAAAATTAAGGATAATAGTAAAATTCTTCTTGGATATTCAAAGAAACAGCACATTTTGAATCTGATATTACACATAAAAATAAACTCTCTTGAGAAAACCTACAGTCATACAATTACCAATGAGTGTGTTTAAATACTAGCAGTTAACAGTATTGACCACCAGTATTTAAAATGAAAAGATTTAGGGGCGTCTGGGTGGTGCAGTCGGTTAAGCGTCCGACTTCAGCCAGGTCACGATCTCATGGTCCATGAGTTCGAGCCCAGCGTCAGGCTCTGGGCTGATGGCTCGGAGCCTGGAGCCTGTTTCCGATTCTGTGTCTCCCTCTCTCTCTGTCCCTCCCCCATTCATGCTCTGTCTCTCTCTGTCCCAAAAATAAATAAAAACGTTGAAAAAAAATTTTTTTTTAATAAAATGAAAAGATTTATAAATGGCTTTTATGATGTTTAAGTATGTTCCTTCTATCCTGACTTTCTCGAGGGTTTTTATTAAGAAAGGATGCTGAATTTTGTCAAATGCTTTTTCTGCATCGATTGACAAGATCATATGGTTCTTATCTTTTCTTTTATTAATGTGATGTATCACATTGATTGATTTGCGAATGTTGAACCAGCCCTGAGAAACTTAACAGAAGACCATGGGGGAGAGCAAGGAAAAAAAAAGAGGTTAGAGAGGGAGGGAGCCAAAACATAAGAGTCTTAAAAACAGAACAAACTGAGGGTTGATGGGGGGTGGGAGGGAGGGGAGGGTGGGTGATGGGTATTGAGGAGGGCACCTGTTGGGATGAGCACCGGGTGTTGTATGGAAACCAATTTGACAATAAATTTCATATTTAAAAAAAATTAAATTAAATTAAATTAAATTAAATTAAATTAAATTAAAATGAAATGAAAAGGTTTAGACAAAAGTTTGTATCTTGTTTTTTTTCTGATTTGATTTCCACAAACAGTTTCTTATAAAAGGAGAAAAGACTACCTTGTCTTTGCTGATTGGTTCCTCCAGCCCCTGATTCTGTGATTGTCTAATTGTTCTGTGATTCTGTGATCTACCCCCTGGCATCCACTTCTCCACTCACTGAACACACTAAATAATTCATCCAGATAATAACCAGGGTATTTACTCACTGATACACTTTGGTGTTGGTGACCATCCTTCCTCTGTGCAGGTTATTTTAGTCCAGAGTGATTGTGAAGGAGATGCAAAGCTGTGATCACACGAGTAGTAGAAATACTTTCCCAGAGCAACTGGGAAGTTGTGTTTATATCTGTCTTCATCATATATGTTTCCATGTTTTATTTCTGGAAAACCACAAGTTCTTCCTTAAGAAAAAAAAAATAGTACCATACATGAATGAGTAATTCTATTTTAATAGTCACATTGATGACTTTATGATTCTATTTAAGTTAATTGTTCCACTTGTATTTGTGATTCAAGAGCTGGGGCAGTCTATAACTAAGAATACAAAGGTATATGCGTTGTTTGAGTTCTTCAGAAGTATTTCCAAGATTAAGATCACACAGAAAAAGCAAACACTGAGAAAAAGAATAAAAGTAGGTCTATCCACTAAGCTTCCCAGGCCTAAGAACTTTGCTTCTGGTGGGATGCTCAAACTCTTTGCAGTTCTCCACTCATTTCCGGTGTCTCTTCTTTCCTGTGTCTCATGCATACCTCCCCTCAGAAACCTTAGCCATTTCCACCCCTCTTCTCCTACTCTAGGCAACACATTATACATAGGATATATAAGCATGTATGCATATAAAATTATAATTATAAACTGGGTGTCCTAAATAACAGAAATTTATTTTCTTGTAATTCTAGAAGCTAGAAGTCCGAGATCTGGTATCAGCAGGATTGGTTTCTTCTGTGGCATCTCTCCCTGGTTTGTAGATGGTCTCCTTTCCCCGTGTCTTCACATCTTCTTCTCTTTGTGTCCTAATTTCCTAATTTGCTCCTCTTATATGAACACCGGTTTTATTGAGTGAGGGCCCACCCTAATGACCTTGATTTAACTTAACTTCCCCTTTAAAGACCCTGTCTCTGTATACTGTCACTCTTAAGTCCTGGGAGTTAGGATTTCAGCATCGGAATCTTGCAGAAACACAATGCTACCCGTGCCACTAAACACACAAAGATGTATTCTATCTATGAAACAGTCTGCTTCCACCAAACGGGTTCATGTCTCCTTTGAGAAACATTGGTACAACCCAAATTTACAGGGCATTCTTCTTAAAGGTACTTTCAGAAAAGAGTTACTGAGTGAGGATAGTTTTAAATTGGACAGGACTCTTTGTTGTATTGTTCTTATTTCTGTTGCTAGGAAAGGAAGTTGCCTGAATATAGTCTTAAATAGCATCTAAAACTCAGTGTGGGGCAAATTACAAAAATAAATTCTAGTAAATTCAGGAGTAAAGCATAGTGATTTATGTCCTACTCACAAATGCTGTAATGAAGTACCCTAAAGCACATTAGAGATTTCATTTACAATAATCTGGAAATAAGAGGCTTTGCTTTTAAAAGAAATCAGAGACTTTAAAAAGATATCATAATGAAAAATTTATAAAGATGTTAAGGAAGGAGAAAAATATAGTTATACAAATAAAAATCTTAAAGATTTTATACATGCAAGAAAAAGCTATTAGAACTAATACACAAAAAGAAATTGCTCTCTAAAGACAAGCTTAAAAAGCTACCAATTATATTTGTTATGTCATAAGATATAATTTTTAATACATAAGGATTGCATTCAGAGATATACTCTAGAAAATATATTACTCCAAAGGTGAAAACAAATCAGTGCTACAGTTAATGCTCTGAAAATTTTTATTTATTTACTCAATACTTACCAGTGGACTCATAAATGTAAATTAAAATTTATTGTCTTAATGCTAATTTTGTTGAAATATTAAATTGATTATAATTGCTTACCACAGCTTTATTAAGGTATAATTGAAATATGGTAAACTGCATATATTTGAAATGTCTGATTTAATAAGTTCTTTCGCATGAGTGAATTGGGATAGCAGTTTTCTCCAAATAAAACATCAATTACTTTATTTTACTAAACTACTAGCTTAGGACAAATACTTATTCTGTTCTGTAAAGACAGATATTTTTAGGTTTTAAGTAGTTTTTAAAAATTAAATATCCACATATTGTGAATAATAGCACAGGCTTTCCTACTTGTTCACATCCAAAATATTTTAGAATGACTTTATCCCAACCAAAAAGTGTCATTTTGTATTGAAAGAAATTACTATTAAGTGTTGATTGTTACTGATTAATTCATATTTT
>NW_024412426.1:13711570-13812986 GCF_014898765.1 Herpailurus yagouaroundi
CTTCCCCTAAATTTAAGCAGTTTTGACATATGAATTCATGAAACTATCATCATATACAAGATTATGAAGATATCCATTGCTCCCAAAGGTTTTCTTGCATTAAAACAAGAAACCTTGGGCCGTCTGTGTGGCTCAGTCAGTTAAGTGTCTGACTCTTGATTTTAGTTCAGATCATGATCTCACGGTTTGTGAGTTCAAGCCCTGCATAGGGCTCTGCACTGACAGTGTGGAGTTTGCTTGGGATTGTCTATCTCCCTCTCTCTCTGCCCCTCTCCTGCTTGTGACCTCTCTTTCTCAAAATAAATAAACTAAAATAAATAAATAAGTAAATAAATAAATAAATAAATAAATAAGTAAAATAAAATAAAATAAAATAAAATAAAATAAAATAAAATAAAAAAAGAAACCTCCATATATTTATTTTGAAGTCAGCACCTCACTTTTCTTGTGACATATTGCCTAAAGTTGTGTGAGCATACTCACATATCTCCACATTGAGAGTCCTTTTTCTGACAAACTTAGGAAAAAGAAAACAGAATTTATTTTATTTTCCCCTTAGATAAACACGAGGTAATTTTCCTATAAAGTTATATCCCATTTTGGTGTCACAACACAGACTATTTTAACTAGTAAATTCATTAAAAAATACAGACACATGAAACTAGATACGATATGAAGTCACATTTAAGAAGGAAATCGAGTGTTCAGATGTCTTTTCAACTTACCTTGCCCATGAGCACAGGAAACCCACAAGGTGAGAATGATACTGATTAGTAACAGCATGTTAGTTATTCCCAATGGTGTATCAATACAAATATTCCAGTTGTGCTCTTTGTGGTTTTAAATCTGTTCTGTTAGCAGTTACCAAGTGTGACCCTGAATTTAAGTGCACTACCATGAAGCTCGTCAATTGAGGTTACTTAGTAAATATCAAAGTTCAACGAAGTTTGCAAAGTCTCTCAATTCCTATTAGTGGTTTCACAATAATTTCTTGAATTCATTCCCTGATATGTACTTGTACAACTTTATTTAGGGACAGTAACAGGTTGGACCCAAAAGTAAGAAAACACTAAACTTTAAATAAACACCTATTGAAAATTGGTAAGGCTATTTCTCAACCAGATGAATCATATGCAGTGATATGCATATGCATAACTGAGTCTCTGTCATTGTATTTTTCTCTTGTCCTTTACTTACCCTCATTATGTAATTAATTAGGGGTCTATGAAAACCAGTGTGCATTTGGACCCTATTCCATTATCTATATTTTCTTATGCTTAGGGGAACACCGCTTGACTTTTAAACTCACATTAGATTACACTACTGAGTACAAGAGTTTCAGCATCTTCTTGGCATTTAAATATCCTTTAACCAACATGCTTTGAGGCACCTTTTATTTTAGGGTACAATATATTCAGAGGCATGCAGGGATATCCCTTTTGTTTTAGGAACATAACTCAAATGCCCTCACAGCTGTCCTTTCACTGATTTATTAATTGCATTTGTTCTGATTTTTTAGATATACATGCATATTTACATATATATAGCTAATTATATTTGCCATCTTCAAAGATACAATTACTTAATATAAGAGCATTGTTTTCAAGCAGATAATTAATATGGAAAATATAATATTACTATAAAGGAGGAGAAAATAAATCAGTCATCACTGTCATAGAGTTAACGCATTGAAATTTATTTATTTCCTTACTATAACTGCATGGTTTTAAATATTAAATAATTTAGTAATATATACAACTAATACTTCCAGAATACAAAAATAGCTTATATTAAAGTGAACCTCGGGGTGTCTGGGTGGCTCAGTCAGTTAAGCGTCTGACTCTTGGTTTCGGCTCAGGTCATGATCTTACCGTTCGTGAGTTTGATCCCCACATCGGGCTCCATGCTGACACTGTGGAGCCTGCTTGGAATTTTGTCTCCCTCTCTCTTTCTGCCCCTCCCCTGCTCACTCTCTGTCTCTCTCTCAAAAATAAACAAATAAACTTAAAAAATAATAAAGTGAACCTCCTACAAATAACAGATATAAACTCGGCACAAATTACAAAAATGAACTGCTTGAGTGAGTTAATGCAAGCAGAAAATGAAAAGTGTCCAATCTTTGAAAAAATTGAATTAAACTCTGAGATCCATCTTTATGTATTTTATGAATTTAGAACACACCTACATCCACATGGTGCATGGATGATAGAACTCAGGCAGAAAGCAGGAGTCTCACCCGTGGGACAATTTAGGGACCTGAGTATGGGCCTGGAAGAACCTCTGCCAGGTGAGAAGAGAAATGTATGGAGCTTCATCAGGGAAACCCCCAATAATCTCCACATGTCCCCTTAAATTATTCCCTAATCAATATGAGCCTGCATGGGGCAAAACCCCAAGCAGCCCAGTGGGAAGAAACTACTGACTGCAAGGCTGAAAACTTTGAACACTTCAGGTAGTAATCAGTGTAGAAGAGAACGGGTTTGGAGTTCAAGGCCAGCATAGCTTATTAAAGTTGTCACATTTTACTTGAACCAGACAGATATGTCTTAGGAGTAAATACCATGTCCCAGGAGTTGACTAAGGGCTATATTCTTGTATTAAGGCAACACTGAAATAGATCAACTCTAAAAAAACCCTTAAAACTAAGACCTCACAGGATTACAGTATTCCACCAGGAACATAACTTCTGTCTTGTATTCCTTTATAAGACAGTCAGCCAGATATGATGGCCATAAGAAGAGACAGAGGGTAGATTTAGGAAAAAATAAAGTTTATTATACTCACAAGTCCTAGAGGCAGAGTCAGAAGATAGGGATGAGGGGAAGGTTTGGGGGCCAGAAGAGGTACGGCTCTGGATTGGTTAGTTTGTAGATCAAAGACAGTCTCCTGTCTGGGCTCTTTGATATCTCTAAGATTTAGTAGTCTCTCTTCAGTCAGAGGTTTTGTAAGATATCAAACCATCATAATATACAGAAGATGAAAAAATTTACAATAGAACTTCTACTAGAAGAAAAATCTATGTGATTCAGAGGTAAACACCAGAATCCATAAATCTCTACAATGTTTTCTGGTGATGTTCATTGTACAATAAAAACTTACTGGACATGCAGAGAAGCAGAAAATATGAACCATAGTCAGAGGAAGAGAGCTACCAAAAGAAACAGACCTAAACACAAACAGTATGCTAGAATAAATAAGATAAACATAACTTTTCAATGACTATGAAATAGAAGTTAAAGAATTTACAGGAAAACTTATATATAATTGTTTAAGAGATGTTGACTTTCAGAATAGAGGCAGACAGTGTCTAAGTACCAAATATGAATCCTAGCATTAATGCTAGATATAATCTTCATAAAAACTGTAGAAAAATAATAACAATGAGAAATGTAAAAGAAGAAATAAATGGACTTGAAAGTAGGTTAATAAAAGTTATCTGAAGTAAATATCTTAAAAATAAAAATGAGAATCAAAAATTAAAGACTCAGTGATCTGTGGGGCAGTATCATGTGATCAAACAAGAGGAGAGAAAGTTCAGGGCAGAAGACCAATTTGAAAAATTATGGATAGCAATCTTCTAAATGTTATTCAAGACATGAAGCCATGGAACCAAGAAGCTCAGCTAACATCAAGAACGACAAATACACAGAAAACCATAATTAAAAAAACAACAAAACTGTTAAAAATCAACATTAAAAAGAAAGCTTTGAAAGCACCTAGAAAAAAAATGGAGAAAGAACATACATCATACATAGACAATGCCAATCCAGAGATGAGCTAATACTGACAGCAGACTTCTCATCGAAAACTAAGGGCCGGAAAACTAAAGAATTACATCTTTAAAGTATTAAACACACAAAATAATAAGGTGTTAAACATACCACGTACATGCACGCACACACATTGTCAAGTAAGAATACAATACCCATCAAAAAGATTCTTCAAAACCAAAAGTGAAATAAATACATTTTCAGATTATTTCAGAGAATTTGTTACAAATGATCCACGCTACAAGTAAGATGAAAAGAAACTATTCCAGAGAAATAAAACTGATACTAGCTGGATATGTGGATCCCAGAAAAGAGCCTAGACCCTGAAAGTGATCAAGGATGCCACTTGATTTGATGCAATATGAAGTAACAAGATATCACCTTAAAATATTTTTACCTTAATTATGTATATCCTTATTTTCATCTTAAAGTTTTCATATTTTTAGATACTTAAAATGTTTATAGTCGGGGCGCCTGGGTGGCGCAGTCGGTTAAGCATCCGACTTCAGCCAGGTCACGATCTCGCGGTCCGTGAGTTCGAGCCCCGCATCGGGCTCTGGGCTGATGGCTCAGAGCCTGGAGCCTGTTTCCGATTCTGTGTCTCCCTCTCTCTCTGCCCCTCGCCCGTTCATGCTCTGTCTCTCTCTGTCCCAAAAATAAATAAACGGTGAAAAAAAAATTTTTTTTTAAATTTAAAAAAAAGTTTATAGTCAACTGATTTTAACTAATTATATTGTTTGAAATGCATGAACATAAAAATCACATTGCAGACCCTTGTCTTTGAATGTTTCCAAAACCCTCTATACCAGCAGAATCGTGAAAATGTTTTTAGATTTTAAGATCATTACCAAAAAGGTCTTCATCGTTTTCAACATGTGTTATCTTAGTTTTTAATATATCTTTATTCTAAAATAATATATTCTTGTGATCCAAAGGTGATATATGCTAAAGGAAGAAAAAATGGAGAATACTGTTAAGTATTAAGCAGTTAAATACAAACTCTGACCATTAGTATTTCTAACTATAGTTATTGTAAATATTCAATCATACTTCTGCTGACCTTTGTCTTATAAACATTTATCCAATGTTCAAAGCATAGCGTACATATGTGTGTAAGTTTATACTTGATATTGGATTTTTTGTCACTTTTCATGTCCTGTAGTGATAGTTATGTACCCAATTATGATTGGTTTTAATCTTTATGTGTGCTAGATTGTCATCTTGTTAAGAGATTATGCATTTCATCATTTTTTGTGTATAGATATCTATAGACAAATAAGCAAAAGTTAGGTGATAGCTACTTACATCTTATTGCTAACACAGGAATGACATAATTAGGTTTTTATGTGTTTTTGAAGTGATATTATTTTGCAAAGGGAGAAAAGCATTTTCTCCCATTTTCTCTGAAACAAGAGTCTCAGGAAGCCTCAGAAGTTATAGAGGGAGCTTTGAGAAAGTTAGGAGAAAGATGGATAGAAGCAGGCACTGAAGTGATTGAACCTAATTTCTCACCGTATATATTTTATGAATAGGACACATAGTATTTTGGTTTGCCAAGTTTTAATGTGGTGCTTTTAAGAAGTGATTCATTTGTCTCTTAGATTATAATTATACTATCTATATATTTTAAACACATATTCTGATTTATGATTAAAATGAGTTAATACTTGAAAAAATAAACTGAGAATTGATTAATCATGAAAAATGCTGAATAAATGTACCTATTTTAATTTTAGGACTGCATTTTAACCACTGTTTAAAAAAATTTTTTTTTTTTAACTTTTATTCATTCTTGAGACAGAGAGAGACAGAGCATGAACGGGCGAGGGGCAGAGAGAGAGGGAGACACAGAATCGGAAGCAGGCTCCAGGCTCTGAGCCATCAGCCCAGAGCCCGATGCGGGGCTCGAACTCACGGGCCGCGAGATCGTGACCTGAGCCGAAGTCGGACGCTCAACCAACTGAGCCACCCAGGCACCCCTAACCACTGTTTTATACACAAACACAATACATCAGTCTCCCTTCTCAACAGGTTGCTCGGAATGTAGGAAGTGGTGTGTGTCTACAATAGCCAGTTTTACATGCAAATTCAACAGAATCCCCTGGTTTATCATAAATTTGTTTCTTAAAACTCCATCGTAACTGTATGCTATGTTTTTTCAAGATTTCTTCTGCTCATACACCTGAAAGTGCAAAAAATGAACATGAAACATTAAGTAGTAAATAAGTATTTTCCACAGAATTTCAGACTTTCAGGTGCAATCTTCCATGCTGGCTCACGGCTTCACTCTCAAAGTCTTTTCTAAACCAACTGATTGAAAATCCATCATGTTGACTTAAATTATTTTAAGCAATTAATGAATTAATGATGTAAAAATGAGGTACCATGTTTAATGTGTGATAATTAAATGTTCTAGCCAAAGATTCACAGTGTCAATTATCACACGAAGAGCTTTCATTAAAGAATATTTTGTTGCTGGGCGCCTGGGTGGCTCAGTCGTTAAGCATCCAACTTCGGCTCAGGTCACAATCCCACAGTTTGTGAGTTCAAGTCCTATACTGGGTGAGCTTGAGCCCCATTTCAGGTGAGTCCTCTTCTCTCTCTCTCTCTCTGCTCTCGCTCACTTGCTCCCTCTCTCTCTCTCTCTCAAAAAAAAAAAATTTTGTTGTTGTTGCTTGAACAGGAATTTTCCAGACTTTATTTACTCACATATTAATATTTAGTAGTCAAGCGTTCAACAGAATGATTGCTAGTTAACCCATGAAAATTCTATTATAAATAGATATTCTACCAGAATATTAAAATACTTACCTAAGCATTTTGGTGGTTCTGACCACTGTCCATAGTACATATTATGTTCCTGTTTCCTTGAAGTTCATAGAAGGACTGGCATTGGTACTCCACTGATGATCCTGGAGCGTATGCTGGTAATGTGAATGAGGTAATGTCTACATCGTCAATAGGTGGAGGGGGTCCACAGTTTCCTTTAGAGTTTAAAAAAAAATTATTTCATTTCTTGAAAGACTAAAGAAAAACAGTTTACAATAAAGCAATAAAAATATAGCACCACACTTAATATCAAGACGTGATTTCTGCTGACATAAATGATTCCTTGAAGAAATTTTAATCACTTAAACTTGGAATCACACTTTTAAGCCCTTCTTTTTATCCCACATGAAAGTGCACAGAAAACATTAACAAACATATCTGTTTTGCAATATTGTGATATTGATATCACAGTTTTTCTTGGTGAATATTTGCTGGATAGATGGCTAGCTAATGTAAACAAAAAAGTTTTCTTGTTATACACAACATACTACAGGGTCCACTGGATCTCTAGTCATTTTTTTCATTGATTTTCATTTTTATTACAAAGGAAACACCACCTTTGATAAAATTCAAGGAATTACACATTTGTATAATGCGAAAGGGCATTGCTAGCTTCCTGTTCTGGACAAGATGAAATAGAAACATTTCTGCTTATTCCTTCTGCTAAGTAAAAATCCTGAATATATTTAAAAATCCAACATAAGATGGCACAAAAACAGACACATAGACCAATGGAATAGAATAGAAACCCCAGAACTAGACCCACAAACGTATGGCCAACTCATCTTTGACAAAGCAGGAAAGAACATCCAATGGAAAAAAGACAGTCTCTTTAACAAATGGTGCTGGGAGAACTGGACAGCAACATGCAGAAGGTTGAAACTAGACCACTTTCTCACACCATTCACAAAAATAAACTCAAAATGGATAAAGGACCTGAATGTGAGACAGGAAACCATCAAAACCCTAGAGGAGAAAGCAGGAAAAGACCTCTCTGACCTCAGCCGTAGCAATCTCTTACTCGACACATCCCCAAAGGCAAGGGAATTAAAAGCAAAAGTGAATTACTGGGACCTTATGAAGATAAAAAGCTTCTGCACAGCAAAGGAAACAACCAACAAAACTAAAAGGCAACCAACGGAATGGGAAAAGATATTTGCAAATGACATATCGGACAAAGGGCTAGTATCCAAAATCTATAAAGAGCTCACCAAACTCCACACCCGAAAAGCAAATAACCCAGTGAAGAAATGGGCAGAAAACATGAATAGACACTTCTCTAAAGAAGACATCCGGATGGCCAACAGGCACATGAAAAGATGTTCAGCGTCGCTCCTTATCAGGGAAATACAAATCAAAACCACACTCAGGTATCACCTCACGCCAGTCAGAGTGGCCAAAATGAACAAATCAGGAGACTATAGATGCTGGAGAGGATGTGGAGAAACGGGAACCCTCTTGCACTGTTGGTGGGAATGCAAATTGGTGCAGCCGCTCTGGAAAGCAGTGTGGAGGTTCCTCAGAAAATTAAAAATAGACCTACCCTATGACCCAGCAATAGCACTGCTAGGAATTTATCCAAGGGACACAGGAGTACTGATGCATAGGGGCACTTGTACCCCAATGTTCATAGCAGCACTCTCAACAATAGCCAAATTATGGAAAGAGCCTAAATGTCCATCAACTGATGAATGGATAAAGAAATTGTGGTTTATATACACTATGGAATACTACGTGGCAATGAGAAAAAATGAAATATGGCCTTTTGTAGCAACGTGGATGGAACTGGAGAGTGTGATGCTAAGTGAAATAAGCCATACAGAGAAAGACAGATACCATATGGTTTCACTCTTATGTGGATCCTGAGAAACTTAACAGGAACCCATGGGGGAGGGGAAGGAAAAAAAAAAAAAAAAAGAGGTTAGAGTGGGAGAGAGCCAAAGCATAAGAGACTGTTGAGAACTGAGAGCAAACTGAGGGTTGATGGGGGGTGGGAGGGAGGAGAGGGTGGGTGATGGGTATTGAGGAGGGCACCTTTTGGGATGAGCACTGGGTGTTGTATGGAAACCAATTTGACAATAAATTTCATATATAAATAAAATAAATAAATAAATAAATAAAATAAAGGGAGAGGCTTGACAAAAAATAGAGAATTTTTGTAAAACTGTGAGGAAAATTGTATGTGATAGAAATACTTTATATTCTGGCTATCCTGTCCTTCAGAGAAAACTATCTTTTAAAAAAAATAATGTTTATTTATTTTGAAAGAGAGAGAGATAGAGCAGGAGCTGGGAAAGGGTAGAGTGAGAGGGAGACACAGAATCCGAATCAGTGGCTGTAAGACAGTTTCCTAAAGATGAAATGTTTTCTAAGTTCTAAGATTAGACCATCTAAGATGTTAATGTCTATCAACTTACAATGTCATTAACAGGGAATGTTTGAGGTTGCCTATTTTCCTCATGGCTTTCATAATGTGAACATACAGTCCTATGTGGTTGGAAGCTCCTGGGCGGGTGGGGGGTGGGGGGGAAGGTGTGCAACATGGAAAACATGGTGGCCCTGATTTCTAAAAACTCTAAAATCAGACTGAGTTAGTAGACTATTAAGTAGAAAGTAGTAGCTTTTTTTCATTTTAATTTGCATCCATTTAATTATAAGGGTGTTTCAGCATGTTTTTATGTTAATAATCCACTTATAGATGTATGTGTGTCTATAGTCTTATTCATGCTGTTTCCCTATTTGTTTTCCTGATGGATTATAGGTCGAAACTCTTTATACATTAAGGACTTAAAGATTAAAAATAATTATTATTTTAAAAAAAATCCAACATAAGAGACTGTGAAAGATGTAGACAAGTAATCAATCTTTCAAGGACTTCAGAATTCAAGGAATCACACTGCAGTGAGTTGTTTGGTTTTTCATTTTGCCTTCTATATATCCTAGGCTGGGCACTGAAGAAGAGTGTAATCCAGAAATGATATCAAGTTCAGGCATAAAAAAGGTTCCAAGAATTTCCTTTGTCCCTTTAGACAATGGTTCAGGAAAGGAGCGACCTAGCAAGGCAAGCATTTTTTACAAGACTTAAATTACTTCAGAAAAACTTCATAGAAGAAACCTAAGACCACCCCTCTCCCCACCTTGATCCAAAGACCAAGTGAAGAGTGTGGACTCGCACCCTGCCTGGTGGCGATGGGGACCTGATAAACAAAAGATTTCAATAAAATCCAAAGTCTTAAAACATAATACCCAAAATGTCCTGTATATATTTGAAAATCATTCATCATACCAAGGAGCAGAAAAATCTCAAAAGGGAAAAGGAAATCAACACAAGACCACACTGAGTCGATAAGGATATTGGAATTACTTGACAATGGTTTTAAAAAATCCAATGTGAACATAGAACTGAATAATGTAATAATAAAATTTCTTAAAAACTTATTGGATGGGCTCAATTATAGATATCAGATGACTGTAGGATGCACAAACTTAAACAAAGAACACAGATTACTCACTTTGAAAATATACTGAAAACAACAACATAAAGTGAACAGAGCTTTAGGGACCTGTGGGAAGACAGCAAAAGACTGGATACCCAGAAAGAGAAAAGAGGTTGGAGATGAAAGAAAACAACTTCCAAAAATAATGACTGAAAAGTTCCCAAATTGGACATAAGGCATAAACCTACACATTAAAAAAGCTGGACACGATAAACAAAGAAATTCATGCCAAGATACATCATAATCAAACTGCTAAAAACTGGTAAGAAAAGGAAAAAAAATCAAAAGCAGTGAAATACCACCTCACATCTGTCAGAATGGCTAAAATCAACAACACAAGAAACAACAGGTTTTGGCAAGGATGCAGAGAAAGGGGAACACTCTTGCACCGTTGGTGGGAATGCAAACTGGCGCAGCCACTCTGAAGAACAGTATGGAGGTTCCTCAAGAAACTAAAAAAAGAACTACCTTCGATCCAGCAATTGCACTCTTAGGTATTTACTCAAAGGATGCAAAAATTCAAATTCAAAGGGGTACATGCACCCCAGTGTTTATATAGCAGCATTATCAACAATAGCCAAACTATGGAGAGAGCCCAAATGTCCACTAACTGATGAATAGACAAAGAAGATATAGTATGTACACACACACACACACACACACACACACACACACACTGGAATATCACTCAGCCACCAAAGAGAATATCATTTGCAATGATGTGGATGGAGCTAGAATGTATTACGCTAAGCAAAATAAGTCAATCAGAAAAAAAAATAAGTGAATCGGAGAAAGATAGGATTTCACTCATATGTGGAATTTAAGAAGCAAAACAGATGAACATATGGGAAGGGGGGAAGAGAGAGAGGGAAACAAACCACAAGAGATTCTTAATGATAGAGAACAAACTGTGTTGCCAGAGGGGGGTGGGGGGGATGGGCTAGATGGGGGATGGGTACTAAGGAGGGCACTTGTTGGGATGAGCACTGGGTGTTGTATCTAAGTGATGAATCAGTGACTTTTACTCCTGAAACCAATATTGCACTGTATGTTAACTAACTAAAATTGAGAGGAAAAGAAGAACAGCAAATAGAAAAAAGAGGTAAATAAAAAGAAATGATTACATAGGAGGAGCTACCATCATATCACAGAGAAAGTGCACAAATGCTTCCTAAAACCACCATTCTGATGTGTATCCAGCTGCCAACCTGAGCAAGAACATGAAATTTAAAACGTCTATTTATTTATGAAAGAGTTCTTCAATGATTCTCAAACCAATAATGGATAATAAAAGGAAAAGCATTGAGAATTAACCATTAAGAAAAGTACCATAAATTGTATATCAGAAGGGGCATTATAGGAAAACAAGAAATGTTTTTTTAAAAATCTCCTGGAAAAGCAAGCATGAAAACTTACATAAATAGATAAGAATGTGAATAGGTAAACTTATATGAATAAGTAGGTTTAGTCTCACTACATATCTAGTTTTAATTTTTTTAATGCCAGAATTAAAAGGGATTCTATTATGAACCAATCAAATTAACAAAAATAGGATTGAGGGGCGCCTGGGTGGCGCAGTCGGTTAAGCGTCCGACTTCAGCCAGGTCACGATCTCGCGGTCCGTGAGTTCGAGCCCCGCGTCAGGCTCTGGGCTGATGGCTCAGAGCCTGGAGCCTGTTTCCGGTTCTGTGTCTCCCTCTCTCTCTGCCCCTCCCCCGTTCATGCTCTGTCTCTCTCTGTCCCAAAAATAAATAAACGTTGAAAAAAAAAAAATTTTTTTTTAAAAAAAAATAGGATTGAATTCATCATGCAAAAATTGTTTGCTAAAATACATAAATATATAAATGATTTTAAACATTTAGGTATAAATTATTTTATATATTTAGAAATCTATAGGATTTTGTCTCATGACTTCGATGCCAATTTATTATGTTTAATGAATCGTATTGAAAATAGATTTTAGTTTGCGTACTGCCCTCACCTACACACTGAGGTGGAGAACTCCATTTTCCCATGTGACAAGTTATCTTGTCCTCTGCAGATATCCTGTAACCATCTTCACAAATATAACTTAATTTAGTGCCATGTGCATAAACCCTGGGTTTAAATGTTTCTTTAATGCGTCCATTTTCTACATGAGGTGGTTGAGAACATGGAATTTTTTCTATGTGAAGAATAGAGATCAAAGAGTCAAGCACAAATATAATGTTTTACATTGAAAAACACAAACAAACACTGCCTGGGGATTTTAAAATATGGATAATTTGAACAAATTAAATTATTTAAAACTGAAACTCTTTGAAACTTGCAAGGATATATGTCTCCCTAATATCTATGCTACTATCCTCCTGTTCAATATGCCCCTTCATTCTTGTCTTGTTCATCATATGGAGTGAAACAGGCAAAAACAGAAATCTTATCCCAGATTTACAGAAGGTTTTTGTAAGGTTTTGTCTGTGTTCATTTCACAGAGTGAAAGAACGGGGACTGATTTGTATACTTCGATTGAAATTTACTGTATCAAGATCAAGTTTAACATAGAGAAAGGCATAGAGAAAGGTTTAACATAGAGAATGAACATATTCAGGGCACCTGGGTGGCTCAGTCGGTTAAGCGTCTGACTTCAGCTCAGGTCACGATCTCGCGGTCCGTGAGTTCGAGCCCCGCGTCGGGCTCTGGGCTGATGGCTCAGAGCCTGGAGCCTGCTTCCGATTCTGTGTCTCCCTCTCTCTCTGTCCCTCCCCCCGTTCATGCTCTCTCTCTGTCTCAAAAATAAATAAACGTTAAAAAAAAAAAGAGAATGAACATATTCTTGTTCATTTATACAAGGCACAGGGGAGTGTTAACCTCATTCAAAGAACATCATAAAGCAAGTTATGCGCTACTGACCAACACAGCGTGGTGTTGACCGCCATCTTCCATCTTTACACACAATTTCTGCTGCATCGCAAATTATAGAATTTTCTTGACACAGAACAGATATTTTTTCTCCATCACCGTACTTCACTGTAGTTGTCATATCTCGAGCATTGGGAATCTGAGGTGGAGGTGGGCATGACTGCATTTGTAGCTCTAAAAATATTAAAATTAGATTTCTTGATTAAAAATCATAACTTAAATGTATCAAGAGGTTAATTTAGCAGAGAACTCAAAATGATGTATCATAAATGGTCAAATAATAATGGCATGTTCTGGGTTTAAATATGGTATACTCTTTGATACTTCAGTGTATCACATTTGGCTTATTCTCATGGTTTTCTTTGTTGTTTCTTTTATTCTTTCTGTGATCATAATTTATATAAAACCTCTTCTAATTATTTCTAACCATTAAGATGTTCTGAGTTACTCAGTATCAGGCACTAAATAAAGGTTTTCTGAGCATACCCCAGGAAGTCTTCTAAATCCTTTCAATTGTCCACATTTTACATTTAATTCAGGGAAACATTTGAGTAAACTTTATTTGTGCTACTAATGTCAGATTTTCTATTTCTAAGCTGACATGAGTATTGTATATTTCGTCACAAATTTTTTTTCTTATATTTATTTTAAGTATTTGGCATATTTTTTTAACATATTCTCTTCTATGTCTGATATTTAATCACTTTTAGTCCTAATGATTCAAACTTGTACTTCCTCTTGATAAGTCTTGCCATAGGTTGAATTTAGCTGAATTTTAGCATGATACTCATCTAATTGTATACATTATATATGTGTAGTTCTTTATATAACAATCATACCACAATAAAGTTGTTTTAAAAAGAAAAATGATTAGAAAACATAAATATATGGAAATTAAACAACAAATTTCTGAATAACTGACAGGTCAAAGAAGAAATCAAAAGAATATTAGAAAGAAAATATTTTATATAGAATTTAATGAAAATATAATGTATACAAAAATTTTCGAGACACAGCTAAAGTAGTGCTTAGAAAGAAAAATGCAGTTTTGAAGTTTATATTTTAAAAGTAGGATGGTTTAAGTCCATATTTTAATTTTCTACTTTAAGAAATAATATGTGTAATAATATTACACATGTACCTTCAGAACAATAGAGGATTACAGAACACTTCTTAACTTGATTTCTCAGTCTATAGTATTCCTAACAACAAAACCTGGCAGAGACATTACAAGCAAAAGTAACTGTAGGTTAATATCCCCCATGAACATAGATGTAAAAAAAAAAAACCTTAAAACTATATCAGTAAATTTAGTACATGAGAATACATCACTACCAAGTTGACTTAAGAAATGAGAGATTTAAGGGGCACCTGGGTGGCTCAGTTGGTTAAGTGTCTGACTTCGACTCAGGTCATGATATCACGGTTTGTGAGTTTGAGCCCTATGTTGAACTCTGTGCTGACAGCTCAGAGCCTGGAGGCTGCTTTGGATTCTGTCTCCCTCTCTCTCTGCCTCTCCCCTGCTCACTCTGTCCCTCTCTCTCTCAAAAATAAAGAAACATTAAAATGAATAAATAAATAAATAAATAAATTATTCAACATTAAAAAACTTATACATGTAATTCATTGTAATAACAGAATTAAGAAAGCCACATTATCACATCAAGAGTACATCAAAAGCACTTGAAACATCAGTGGTTGATGATAAAATTGACTCAGCCAAGTAGGAACAGAAAAAAATTCCTTTGATCCAATAAAGGATATCTATAAAAATCCTAAACTGACATTATAATTATGGTAAAATGTTAAATGCCCTCTCCCAGTGGTCAGGAATAAGACAAAGATGTTTCTTCCTTTAAAAAGTTTACTTAAGGGGCGCCTGGGTGGCTCAGTCAGTTGAGTGACCAACTTCAGCTCAGGTCATGATCTCACAGCTCGTGAGTTCGAGCCCCGCATCAGGCTCTGTGCTGACCGTGCGGAGCCTGGAGCCTGCTTCAGATTCTGTGTCTTCCTCTCTCTCTGCCCCTAACCCACTCGCATTCTGTCTCTGTCTCTCTCAAAAATACATAAAACATTTAAAAAGTTTATTTAAGGTCCTAGCCAATGCAACAAGATAAGAAAATAAACAAAAAGTAAAAATAAGAACAGACTCAGACAGATTTAAAATCTTGTATTTGTAATGACATAACTGCTCATAGAAAATTGTAACAGATCTAAATAAAAAAAAGAAAACTATAACAGATCAACAAAATGATACATAAAATAAGGCAACTTAATATAGTTTCAAACTATAAAATCAATATATAAAAGTCAAGTGCATTTCTTTATACTTGCAGTAAAACTGGAAAATATAATTTTGAAAAACTGCATTTATAGCATAAAAATATAAAACAGGAATAATTTTTTTATAGCTGTAAAACTTCTACACTTAAAACATTATTGGGAAAATAGAAGCATAAAAAATAATTGAAGAAATCTAGTTTCTTCAATCTAGTTTATGGATTCTAGTCTATGGATTCTAATCTATGGATTCTAGTTTATGGATTCTTCAATCTAGTTTATGGATTGAACACTCAATATGATTAAGATGCCAATTCTCCCTAATTTATTTTTCATTATACAAACCATCCATTTCATTATACAAGCAGATATCTTATAGAAATTCATAAGCTTTCCTTGAAATTTTTATGGAAATGAAAAGACCAGAATGAGGAAAGCAATTTTGAATAGCAAGAACATATCGGAGAACACAAATCAGACTTCAAGACTTACTATAAAGCTATAGTTACCAAGGCAATGGGGCAGGAATAAAGATAGATAAATGGATACATGGGCTGAGTAGAGAGTCTAGAAGTAGATCAATACTTACATAGTTAATGGATTTTCATTTCAAAGTCCTTTCCACACATATTGCTAGAACAGTTGGCTACCTATATTTTTTTAAAAATCAACCCCTATTTTATGCCAAACTCAAAAATTAATATAATATGGGTGATATACCTAAATATAAATGCTAAAACTATAAAGCTTCTAGAAGAAAATGTAGAGCATATATGCTTCATTGCACATAAATATTTATTTCCTTTTACAAAAGAACAAAAAATACGTTGAACCATAGATAGTAGGTTGGGTCCTTATATTCACGTGACACTACTTTCCATGTATTCTAGGCTTGGGGAAATTAGTTAAAATATTGAGGAGAGTAAGTTAAGGTGTCCTACTGATAGAGAAGAGAGATACAAATATGAAGAGTGGAAAAATGGAATAAAGCCTGTGCTATTCAATAGGGATCAGTGGTGTCAGCAGATACGGAAGTTTCAAGACAGGTAAACACATAAATAAATAGGTGATAAGGGAGATTCATGCATCAATAAATAGATACATACATAGATACATTAATGGATATATTTATAGGTACATAGATACATACTAGTTATAGGCATAGGCATAGGTATAGGTACCTTTGTGTGTAATAAAGGGAGTTAAAAGCAATGGTATTCCAATAGTAATTTGTACACCTACTGCCCGGATGTTAATTTAAAGCCAAGTTTGTAGGTGCTAATGTTATATCGCTGACTAATACGGTAATGATACAGTAACACTAATACAATAATGATACAATAAGTATTTAGAAGCAGTGTTTTGGCTCTTTTTTTAAAATTACCTTCCCACTTGAAAATTATTTGTAATAATAAATAGCTAATTTTTTAAGGCACAAAGATCATTCTTTTACAGGTTAGAAAGAAACCACATAAATCCTTAAAAACATTATAAATAAGAGCTTACCTGTGCAGGTTATTTCAGGATCCCATCTTCCATTTATGCAGATTGAGTGTTTGTAGTCTGTTCTTCCTCTACATTTGTAACGCATGTTGGTATTATGATCAGTCACCTCATATGAAACTAACTGTGATGATTTACACTTCTTAAGTTCATTTGTTGCTATAAAATTAAAATATTCCCTTGAAAAGACTAATCATAAAAATCAAAACAACTACTACATAAAAAATAGCTATAGAGTCAGTAGTCTAACGTATGCTCGTAAATTCCACCAAGTCATCCTGATCATATTGCATGAGATGGGCTTGTCATAAATAACAAGTGTTGGTGAGGATATGGAGAAAAGGGAACCCTTGTACATTGTTGCTGGGAATGTAAATTGGTGCAGCCACTTCGGAAAACAGTACGGAGGTTCCTCAAAAAATTAAAAATAGAACTACCATATGATCTAGCAATTCCACTTCTAAGTATTTATCTGGAAAAAAAAATGAAAACACTAACTGAAAAGATGTATGCACCCCATATTTATTGTAGCATTATTTACAACAGCCAAGATATGGAAGCCATCTAAATGTCCATTGACACATGAATAGATAAGGAAGATGTGGTATATAAATACAAGGGAATATTTATTCAGCCATAAAAAACAATAAAATCTTGCCATTTGCAACAACATGGATAGACCTTAGGACATTATGATAAGGAAAAGAAGTCAGACAGACAAATACCATAGTATTTACTTATATTTGGAATCTAAAAAACAAATTGAAAGTTCATGGATACAAAGAACAAATTGGTCATTGTCAGAAGCGGGGTGGGGTCAGGTGAAATGGGTGAAGAGAGTCAAAAGATACAAACTTCCAGTTATAGAATAACTAAGTCGTGGGGATGTAATGAACAGCATAGTGACTGTAATTAATAATACTGTGTTGTATGTTTATAAGTTGCTAAGAAGTAGATCTTGAAAGTTTTCATTACAAGAAAAAACAATCTATAACTATGTATGGTGATAGATGATAGATTTAGTGTGATCATTTCACAATGTATACAAATATCAAATCATTATGTTGTATACCTAAAATGAACATAATGCTGTATGTCAATTATAAATGTATATATGTACCTATAAAAATTAAAACCCCCCTTAAAAAAGAAATTGGTTGTTTAAAGTCACGGACTGTTTTCTGTATATGCTCTTAGAATCTTTGAGAAGCTATTCTTTTTTATACCTAGTCATCCTATAATCCAATAGTATTATAATGCCATAATAATAAATTTTTGCTAGCTTCAATATGTTACTTATGGACTATAGAGGCTTTTTATATAGCTATACATTTCAATAATTCAATAAAAACGGGGGTCCTTTTTGAAGTTGATAAAATCTCTTCATAGGCCTTTGCTAGGATTTGTTAATGGTTTAAAATACAGAGTCAGGTGAGTACGAATAGAGCAAACTCAAATAAATTGGCCGAAGAAAAGATTTTGCAATGCAACCTTAAGAAAAAAATAAATAAAAAGGAGTCTAATTCAAAACAAACTAGAGGCTCCAGGCTTCGTCCTATTTGTAGAACTGGTCCAGAGTGTTGAGGGAGAGAAAACAAGGTATTCTTCAAGTGATGGTAACTGAAGGAAGATCTGTAATCAAGAGGAGCGGTGGTGGTTGTTGTCATGCCCAATTTTTGAAAGGATTTCTTTGTTCATGAGGAGAAAATAAACATATGGAGAAAAGTGAAAGGAAGAGTGGAGGTACAAAGTAAAAACACTGAGAGGGGAAAACTGGAGTAAAACCTAACGTAGCTGAAAAGGTGACATTAAATATAATACAGGTAGAGGATTAATGTTAAGAAGGAAAACTGAGACCAGAGGAGAGTAATCACTGAAGCAGATGTTTTGGTGTTAAGTTATAATGAAAAGATGAGAGTTTTCATGCCTGGTATTACCTTCGGTTTTTTCCCCGCATATGACAGAAGTGAGGTGAGATCATTTGTGGGGATAGGATCGCATTAAAATGAGGTTTGGTCTTGGCGGACTGACAATACCTTTGACAGGAATGTGTTTAGAAATAAGCAACAAAATGTATTGATCTATTTAACAAATTCCTACTGAATGCCTCCTCTATGTCAGCCAGTCTTCTGAGGATTGGGAACAAGTCAGTGAAGTATGAATCCCTGTTTCCTTGGAGATTGAATCCCAACTGTATCTTCTCTTGGGATTAATTAATTCCCAGAAATTGGATGAATAAATGAAACTGGACATCCTGGTCTCTCTTTGAATGTAGAACCCAGAAAAACTCTTGGAAAGAACTCATTCAAAGGGAAAAGTGAAAGAAGGCCCCCAAGGTTCTCCAAGTTAGTCCTCAAAGGGCAGGATGATTCACTTACAGAATCAGAATTTTTTTCTTGGCTCAATCTCACCTGCCTCCTATGACTGAGTTATACTATTGACCGCCCACCCTCCAGCACATGAACTTCTTTTCGCTGCATTTGAAACTGGCTGAGGAATCATCTTTTGTTAGAAAATTTGATAGAGGCAAGATTCCTATGGGAGTGTAGCTAGTGGTATTTTGTCAACTTTATTTCCTTGTTTTCCAGGGCCTGAAAGAAAGAGTGCCCTATAAAAACAAAAATGGTATTTATGCAAAGATAGTTATATTTTCCTGGTAATTAGTACTCATGTTTTAATCATATATACACCTGCAAGTAAAATTTAGCTTCACACTTATAAACAATGTCAATATCAGGGACAGGGAGCATCATAAAATTCAATTGCTAGTTTATATTTTTCCTCTGTTGGTACATATTGAACTATAACAACAAATGTTTGAATATAATTTAAGACCTGATGTGTTTCACAAATATCTCTAAATTTTAAAAATATTGTCGCAGATATAGTTTTTACAATAAAAATGTTATGTTTTACTGAATGGCAATTCAAGAAATACTATTCTCACCAACACACTGAGGAAGTGGGGTCCTCCGTCCACTGTCACATGTAATTGATCTGGGTCCAATCAATGTATATGTTTCTCTGCAACTGAACTCCACTAAAGCTCCATGGTGAAAGGGAGGGGCAGAAGACTCCACAACATAACCATAAGCAAGTCCAGGTACGTCACCCCATGTACTGCCCTCTGTAAAAACTTCACAAAAAATATGTTTCTCTTTAAAATATAATTTATGTGGTTATATGCAGATAACAAAAACTGTTGATTTAATCACATTTGAGTGTTCGTGCTTTTTATACATTACCACTACATAGAGGCAAGGTTGTCCATGTTCCATCTACACACTGAATTTTATTAGAACACGTCATCAAAAATCCAGAGTTGCAAACATATTCCACCACTTCGTTAAGTTCATATTTTTCTTTGTTTGTTTCCTTAATCTCCCCACTGGGGGGTTGAGGAGGCGTACCACATGATTTTACCTGCCCTACGGTAGAAATACTGTGTAAATAATGGTTACGGTGTCTATAATTTCAAAATCACTAGAGTGGAGAGATTTTTTTCTTTAATCAATTTATTATTTATTACATAATTTATTATAGCATTCTTAAACAATAAAAAATGGTGTTTACACCAGATTCATTTCCCAGTTCTATTACTTCTACTGAACTAACCTATTAGAAGTATAGTTAAGCCTTGCAAATATGTTCAATATATGAAGGCATAAATCTGACTAAGGATATGCAAACTGATACTTGAAAATGAGAAAACATTGTAGAGATAAACTAAAGGCCCAAATAATGAAGAAATATAGTTCGGAAGATTTAATATTGTTAAAACGTTAATTTTCCCCAACGATCTATAGAGCCAATGTTATCCCAATCAAAATCACTGCAGGTATTTTTGTAGAAATTGACAAACTGATTCTAATATTCACATGGAAATGCAAAGGACCTAGAATGGCTAAAAAACTGAAAAAGAAGGAAAGCGTGAAGGAATAACATGATGTGATTTCAATACTAATCATAAAAGTACAGTAATTAAGAAGCTGTGGTTTGGGCATAAAGACAGAAAGACTGAAAAAGAAAACAGAATGGGGTTCAGAAATAGACCCATATGTATATGGACAATTAATTTTTGACAAACCTACAAAAGGCCATTCAGGGTAAAATGATAGTTTTTTTCTACAAAATGATGTAGAATTGGACACTCACATAAATCAGAGCTTTGATTCTATCATACCTCATATTCATGTCTCGCATACAAAAATTAACCCAAAATAGAGCATAGGCCTAAATGTAAACCCAGAAACTATAAATCCTTTAGAAAACAAAAGAGAAAATCTTTGTGAACTGAGATTAGTAAAATATCTTACATATGACACATAAAAAAAAGACACAAAAAATATTTTCTGACTACCTTACAATCCTGTAAACGTAAGAAACTGTTGGAGAACAAGAGGCCGGAGGCACGGTAAGAATGTCCTGAAGGAAAGGGACGGAGCAGCAAGGAACTAAAAGCTGTTTCATTCCCAGGACGCCGGAAGGAGGCCGGGACTGCTCGTTCTCTCCAGAAGCACATCGTACGGGCGCCAGGCCTGGGAAAAGAATGTTTCGTCCGGCGCCAGATGTACTCATGACCCGGTATGGAATACACTGCAGGTGGATGGCCTGTCCAGATGTCAAATACCGTGTTGTATGTTCTTGCTGCTGTCAGACAGTTTGCAAAAATGAAAGAGGCTTGAGCCAGGGGACCGATGCTTGCGCTCCGGGAGAGTCTTAGCCCCTGCTTTGTAGTTCTCTCGTCACCGCACCTTTAGGACCCGTCTCTTTACGAGAAACTTCAAGGGTGAATTCGAAACCTTGGTACACACCCTGAATTCAATTTTGAAAGTATAGCTCAGACAGGAAAGAGTAGCAAAAGAAATCTGTTCAATAATCTAAATATTCTAAAGAGGTATTCAAACCAATTAGTAAATATGACTGTATAATTATATTCATATTACATGCAAAAAATTTATCAAAACTTTCTTTAAAAAATACCATCATTTGAGATGAGCACTTGATCAATATTATTAACTTTGATTAAGCCATATATGTGACTGAACTGACCAAAAGTTTAGATACAATCAGTGAAATGAGTTAAGGCCCATGCTATTAAAAATGTCCAGTATTAATAGTGGAATTGTAGGCAAAAGGAAAAGTAACAAAAGTCCCTTCAGAGTCAGACATCATATAAACATCTATTCATATTTCCACTGCATATTTCAATGAACAATTGGAGATTAATTTCTTAAATAAGAAGTCTAAAGTATCTACTACCCAACACATGTCCTTCACAGGGTCTATCTCTGGCTTAATGCATTAGATTGTAGACACAATGGAAGCCAAAAGAAAATTAAGAGAGGAAAAAAGTTGATATCCAAAACTCAGTTGTTTCAGCAATCGTAGGATAAATATTCACCTTTACATGTTGGAAGATCAGGGGACCATCCAAAATGGGAACACTGAACTGAATCTGGTCCAACTCTTGTTAAGTTTTTGTCGGCAGGAAAATTGCAACACATCTCCAACTTTATATTTGTCTTTTTTTGGCTTAGGAATTAAGTATTTTTCTATTTGGAAAATTTTTCTATTTTCTATTTGGAATCGAGCATTCTCTTTCTATAAAAAAAAGGTAAAATAATTTAATGAGAATATATAATTAATCATTGCCAAAGTAAATTTTACATGTCTCATGTAATAATGAGGTGCAATGTATTATATTTACAGAGGGACTTCAGATAAATTCTCTTCCTTGAAAACTTACATACTAGGTTTTATATACCTTCTAAAGCCATACAGGACTCTTTGAGAAATATTAAGGTGTTGAACAGCAATAGATATATCCTGAAAATTTATTTGTAAAATCACTTTACCTATACTGGATCTGATTTTATCACTGACATTTACAAAATTTAATGTTATGTTTTTTATACTCTCAAAACAGAAAAGTATTCTCTCATTAAAAACTCAAAAAAAAAATAATGCTACAATTTTTAAATTGCACACTTAAATAAGAATTGGTATTTTTGTTTAATATAATTGGGGACCTGGAATGCTAAAGAGAAGCATTTCTAATGTATTTCAGTTAGAGGAACATTTAAAAAGCTTAATTGATACTTTATAAGTGAAGAAATCAAAGTGAAACATGAAACAAAATGAAGAAAGATGTTCAAGGCCATAGAGTTATATTCTAGGTGTCATGAATAGTTATGTAATATACAACCAACTATTATTATTACATTATATTATATTAACTTATGATATATATGTTATATATAAACTTATAATTATATTAACTGTTAATAAATTGTTGGTTGTTCTGATTCAAATTAGGAGTGTGTAAAATTATCTCTTAAAATTTGTAAAATTTGTGACATTGCTAAGTAGTATCAAAAACTGCATTTTTCTTATTGAGAATCCTCCTATATTGCTAATTAATTTATAAAATTAAAAACTGGAATTTAAAAATTTGAATCATACTCCAAAGAAAATTCATACTATCTAGAAGTATTAACACATAATCATAAAATTAGATGTAAGAGAACTATTTTTAAAGTAATGCCACTAGGGGCGCCTGGGTGACTCAGTCAGGTAAGCTTTCTTCTTGGTTTCCGCTCAGGTCAGGATCCCACAGTTCATGAGTTTCAGCCACACATCAGACTCCACGCTGACAGCAAGGAGCCTGCATGGGATTCTTTCTCTCTCCTCCTCTCTCTGTCCCTCCCTCTGCCTCTCAAAATAAATAATAAGCTTTTTAAAAAAAGTAATGCCACAAAAATAACTCCACAAATGTGCTTTTGTTTTAATCTTGGGTTTTATAGATTAGTTGAGGTCACACCTGATGAGAACTATAGGAATTCCTCTCCTAAAATTCTATTCCAGTCTTCTATGTAGCAATTCTTTTTTTTCTACGTATCTTTGTTTATATACCTTGTGCTCATTTTATATATTCTCTACCTTTTTTTTTTTTAATTTTTTTTTCAACGTTTTTTTAAATTTATTTTTGGGACAGAGAGAGACAGAGCATGAACGGGGGAGGGGCAGAGAGAGAGGGAGACACAGAACCGGAAACAGGCTCCAGGCTCTGAGCCATCAGCCCAGAGCCTGACGCGGGGCTCGAACTCACGGACCGCGAGATCCTGACCTGGCTGAAGTCGGACGCTCAACCGACTGCGCCACCCAGGCGCCCCTATTCTCTACCTTTAAACACATCATGAAAAATTCTGCCTTAACACCAAAAAAATAATAATAATAAATCTTGGCTATTGGCTACTTTCCAATTGTTGTATTTATATAAAGCTAATGACTTTTAAATTGTGATTTAAAGAAGAGTTTGAATAGGCATATCTTGAATTAGAGATATTTATCTTTATCCAAAAGTTAAAATCCTAAATCCAGGCACTGATACTTGGAAATGCTAGCATTAATTTTTTTAAAGTGTACATTTATTTAATATTGCTGGAAATACTGTTTAGCTTAAGTGGTTTATGACAACCATAATTCTTTGGAAACCTCCCCCCAAAGGGGAGAATGCCCAGGACATTTGAAATAAACTCAATATCATTCAATCTTTGTGCAATTTTCTGCTACATGGTCGAGGAAAGTTATTTGAAAAGAACACTGAACTGTCATTTGTTCATTCAACTTTTGGAGGCCTTACCGTGCTGGTGAATTCCTACCAATGAGTTCATAGGGTTGTAAGTTTTATAAAATTTGTAATAAAGCCTTATTGGCCACATCTGTTTCTACCACTGTCTTTGTCACCCCAACTTCTACTCCGTCCCATTTTCCTGACATGTGGTGACATTGGAAAGATTATGGGAATTATATATTTAAGATTTTGAATTCTTTTTTAAAGAAGGCCCCTCAAAATTGTAAAAGCTTCTGATTTTTTAAAACCTGTATCTGTCTCTAATCCCAGAAAAGAAATTCATGATCATCTTAAAAGTCTCCCCTTCTGCTTAGAATAAAACCCAAACTCTTTATGATCCATTTCTTGCCTACATTTCCAATATAACTTCCATGTCTCTCCCCCTGTCAATCCAGATGCCAGGCTTTATGATCTTTCAATTTCTTTAAATAGCTCAAGTTCCCTGCTGTTCAGCTGTTGCACAGACCCCCATCTCTATCCTGAAGGGTTTTCAACCTTCCTTTGTGTACATGCCGTCCTATATAAAAGTGAGCCCTCCGTCCCCACCCTCTCATTTTCTAAGCTCTTGGATTCTTTTGTTTCTTTGAACAAGGTTACATATAAAATATACTTAAAATGTGTTTTTATCATCCGGTCCATTATTGGGCTTAATTCATTGTTTGTTGGTTTGTTTTCATACTGGGTTGAAAGTTTCCAAAAGGCAGACCCTTGTTTTTCTCCTAGCCTATATCAAGCTCATAAATGGGTGTTTGTCAACAGCCCGAATTAATCAACTTTCACTGGGACCAACACACTACTCAGCAAGTCTACCTCATCTCAATAACAAACTCACTGCGTGCTCCTTTCTTGAAGTCTCTATTTTAAACCATTTCCCACACTTCTAAGTGTTCCTTCTCCTCCTTGTCCCGTGCACAACTCCGTCTCTGGTGACTTTGTCTTGTATCTCAAAGGAAAATAGAAACCATCAGCTCCCACTTCGTTCCAGCATGAAATTGACACATCCGTTTTCCTTCCTTCCTCCTGTTCAAAACTGGAAGTGGCTCTGTCGCCACAGAAGCCTCGTACTTCCACGGAGCTCTGGTTTCCTTTCCTTCCCACCTCCACAGGGAACCGCCCACCTCACGTCCTCAGTCTCTGTTATAGCCTATTCCGCAGTCACTTGGCTCTGATGTCCTCCGTCTTTAGAAAAGACTACCTTTGGTGTATGATTCCCTCTAGCAATACTCTGAACTTTCTATTCACGTGCTCACATAAACTTCTTGAAAGATTTATGACCACATATTGCTCTGAAGTTCTCACTGATGATTTCTCTTCGGTATACTCTATGTAGGTTCTATGCCCTGCGTTCCTTAACTGGCTCAGCCAGTTAAATGTCCAACTCTTGGTTTCAGCTCAGGCCATGATCTCACGGTTCATGAGTTCGAGCCCCACATTGGGCTCTGCAATGATGGTGTAAAGCCTGCTTGGGATTCTCTCTCTCCCCCATTCTCTCTCTGCCTTTCCACCACTCGCACTCTCTCTCTCAAAATAAACAAACTTTAAAAAATTACTTTAAATATTTTCAAATCAAATTATATCATTCCTTAAAAACTATTTTATGGCTTTTTTATTAGTGATTAAATTAATCTAAATGCTGACATGCCCTAATATAACCTAAATAATCTTTCCTTTGCCTCCTATCTAGCTTCAGCTTATAAAACTCCCACATCTTGACTAGAATCCACTTACCGGAATATTTCCCCAAACACTATTCTGTTGTCAAAGTTTTGCACAGTCTACATCCATTCATCTCCCCACGTAATCAAGCTCTCCTTCTTATTCTGGACAGCTGATTGGCAAACACAAGAGAAATTCATGTAAGAGTCCACAGAACTTGTCAAAGTCAGAAAACAGAGAGATTTTCTCAAGACCAGCAGAAATTAATTCTCAAGGTGAGAGGTACAAAGCAGAAACTCAAGAGCAAAATGGGTGCAGAATTTGTAAGAAACTAAAATTTTACTGGAGAGCTAAATTTAAAATAATTTAAAAGCTCTCATTTAGTAAAACAAAAATAATTATACTTTAACCACAAATCTGTGATGTATCTGGCCCATCGGAAATATTAATACAGTGTGTTAAAATTAGAGTATTCTCTTTGGGCTTCAGAACACCTTCTCTTCCCAGTTTACATTAAATCAGAAGAATTCGCCTCGACTTTTGTTCCTTAAGAATATCTCCAGGGGTGCCTGGGTGGTTCAGTCGGTTAAGTGGCCAACTTCGGCTCAGGTCATGATTTCACGGTCCATGAGTTCAAGCCCTGTGTCGGGCTCTGTGCTGACAGCTCAGAGCCTGGAGCCTGTTTCAGATTCTGTGTCTCCCTCTCTCTGACCCTCCCCTGTTCATGCTCTGTCTCTCTCTGTCTCAAAAATAAATGAATGTTAAAAAAAAAAAAAAGAATATCTCCAGATCATTCAAAATTCTGTAAAAAGGAACACAGAGAGATAGGGTCACCAGGGTGGTACCAGTTGGTTGAGTGTCCGACTCTTGATTTCAGCTCAGGTCATGATCTCAGGGTTGTGGGATTGAGCCCCGTGTCAGGTTCCACACTGAGCATGGAGCCTGCTTAACATTCTCTTTCTCTCTCTTTTTTTCTCTATCCCCTCTGCTCCTCTCTCCCACTCGTGCTCTTTCTCTCTTTCAAAAAAAAAAAAAAAAAAAAAGAACACATACAGGGTTTTTTTTAACTCATTTTTCCTTTTACAAACTTTATGTTGAGGTAACTGATAACTGCTCTTGAAGACAAAACGGTTTTTTTTTAAATATGAAATTTATTGTCAAATTGGTTTCCATCCAACACCCAGTACTCATCCCAACAGGTGCCCTCCTCAATGCCCCTCACCCACCCTCCCCTCCCTCCCACCCCCCATCAGCCCTCAGTTTATACTCAGTTTTTAAGAGTCTCTCATGGTGTAGCTCCCTCCCTCTCTAACCTTTTTTTTTTTCCTTCCCCTCCCCCATGGTGTTCTGTTAAGTTTCTCAGGATCCACACAGGAGTGAAAACATATGGTATCTGTCTTCCTCTGCATTTTTTTAACTGAAGTATAGTTGACAATGTTATATTAGTTTCAGATGCACAACATAGTCGTTCAACAATTACAGACTTTTTTATCCTAAAAAAAAGAGAGAATACTTGAAATGAAAGTACTTACCATAACATGTAGGTGTATCAGACCAGCCATTGTTACCACATACTATGGAACCGTGTTGCCTCCAAGTCTGCTTTCATATCCATCATAGCGCTCAAATTCTAACTCGTCATTGAACTTAAACGACTTGCCACCACTTTTGAGTCTGGCATTCTCAAATCCTGGCATATCACAAGATTCTAGTTCATAACAGAATTGAAGATTTTATTGATAATGTTAATTAATGAACAACCTAACTTAATAATCCCATCCCTAGAACAAAAAGCTTTATCAATTAATATGTGCTAATGAATTAAACACTAAGTAAAAGTAATCCAAAAAGATCGGTGATGAATTGCCTTAAAATAATTACCAAAAGTGAAAACAGTGTTACTACAAAGCTTTTTCTCATCACTAAAACGCTGTGAAAATTTATGTTAGGAACATTTTTCTCAATTCAATTATATTTATGTATTCATAGCATGCTGGTAATAAAAGAGGCCATTACAGCATATAGTATTTTTTTTCTAGGACACCAGAATAGCATCTTAAGAATTAAGATGCCAAACTTCTTAGCAGTTGCAATACATATACCAGAGAAAAATGGATAATTAAATAAAAAGATTGATGTATTTGTATTATATAAGATATTTTCCCTTCCATAATAAGAAATCTTGTAATGGAAAATTGATTACAATGAAATCAAATCTCTCTCCTAATACCTACATAAAGTTCAAATTTGAGTTCTGGAAGGAGGCAGCAGAGTTGTCAAAATCAGAAACATGTTTATTTGTTAAAACTTAAATGTTTCTTGAAAGAAATACCTATGTGCAATTGTTGCTTGCCTTTTTGCTTTTTCTAGTCTATAAATGTTGTTGAAAATGCATGGAAAAAAAGAGCAGTTACCTGAGCAATCTGTACTTCAGAAAGCTTAACAAAGGATCAGGAAGATGAACTATGGAAGGATAGGATTATTTTGCAGGTGGAATGAAACTGTTCTATGGTTATCTCCAGGGATAGCTAGGATTCTAGTGCTAACCCTTTGGCCAAGATAAGCATGTGGTACCCAGTGATTTATAATGTGCGGTTTAAGTATGAAACCCCTGGAGACACACTGTACAAGCTTGTCTAAATTTTGTAGGAATATATAGATTTATGGTTTATACCTGGTTTAATCAGTTACAGAGACTAGTTTAAGTAAGTAAGCATAATGTTATGAGACCTCTTTGTAAATTTGTGTACTAGCCTACCTGAAAACAAGATACCTTACATGCATCTTGGTGATTTGGAACCCAAAGATGAAAAACATCCGGAAAAAATGGTACGGAATGGCTGTGCTTATAAGTGTTCAAACTTCTCTACAATTGCCTTTGTTTCTCTCTCCTGTTGTACTACGGTCTTTAACCTTTACAAACCCTAATGTAAATCTATGCTGTGGAGTCCTGCTAATCTTCTTAATCATCAAATACTGTATAATTGATGTAATAACCTATAGAACCTACAAAAATATTACCAAACTAATAGTAAATTAAGGAAGATGATGCTAAATGGTCAATACATTAAATGAAATTGTATTTTGATACAATAATAATGGGAAGTGGAAAATCAAAACTTTATAATTTGTAATAGTATTAAAAGAAAAAAAAACGTGCCACAAAAGGAAAGATTTAACAAAACATGTGCATGACTTGTATTCAGAAATTATATAACCTCCCTGAGAAAACTTGAAGGAGGCCTAAATAATTGGAGCGATAAATCAAGATCTTAAATTGGAGGAAAAAATATTTTTACAATCAACTATCCCCAGAATAATATACAGATTCAACTCAATTCCAATGAAAATCCTAGTAGACTTTCCGTAGAAATTAACAAGGTAATACCAAAACTCAAAGAAAATGGAAAACAGCTAAAAAAAAAAAACCAAAAAAAAAAACATTAAAAATTAATGTATGAATTGTCTACTGCAACTACAAAGAAAATCCACATACTTACATCAGGTTTAAACAGTACTAATTTATTTCTTAAATTTTTGTCGGTTCAAAATGTGACAGGTGGATCACTGGACTAAATCAAGGTGTTGCAGACCTGTGTTCCTCTCTTGGGGCTCCAAGGGAGAATCAGTTTCCTTGTCTTTTCCAGCTTCTAGAGGCTTCCTGAATTGATTGGTTCATGGTCTCTTTCTCCATCTTCAAAGCCAGCAACTGTCTCTCTCTGATCCTTCTTACCTCATCTTGTTTCTCTATCTTTCTCCATCTCTGCCTCTCTCAATCCCACCCTTCTTTCCATATGGTATTACGTTGAGCCCATTTAGAAAATCAAGAATAAAGTTTCCATTGCAAGGCCTTTAACATTAGTAATATCTGAAAAGTTCCTTTCTCTAAGTAAGGTACCATAATCACAGGTACCAGGGATCAGACATGGGCATCATTGGGGAGGCCATTATTCTACCCCCCAAAATTAAGAACAGATGGGAGGACTCACACTACAGTAATCAAGGGAAGACATAATGATATAAGGATAAATATATAAATTTGTGGGAAATGATAAAAAGTCCAGAAATAGACACACACGTGCACGTGCGCGCACACGTGCGCGCACACCCACACACACACTTACCTATATTCAGTGGATTTTTGACAAAACTGACAAGTTATTCAGGAAGTAAAAGGATATCATTTCCAGCAAATTGTGCTAAACAACTGAAAATCCATATGAGGAAAAAAGATGAACCCTATTGCATACACAAAATAGCTAGAAATCAATCAGAGACATGAATGTAAAAGTACATATGTAAACTTTGGAGAGAAAAAAAATATGACAAATCTTTGCGACTTTGAAGTTGGAAAAAATGTCCTATATAGAGCACAAAATAAATAATTAAAAATTGACCAATTTGGACTTCATCAAAAGTTAAGGCATATGTTCCTGGAAATAAACTGTTAGAAACTTAAAAGATAAGACACAAATGGGAGAAAATATTTGCAAATCATATACTTGATAAAGGAATTGTTTCCCAAATATCAAACTACCTACTTAAATTTGGGAAAAATTCAATTTCACAGAAGGAGACCTAACAATGGCCAATAAGCAGATGAAAAGGTGTTCACTATCATAAGTCAAACAGCAACGTAAAATTAAAGCAAAATGACATCCCACAATATGCACAACATAATGCTTAAAATTTTGAACCTGATGATCCTGTTTGTTAATAAAGATGAGAATCAACTGGAATTCTCAAACATTGCTGGTGGGGATGCAAAATGCCAGTTAACTTGAAATTCAGTAAGGCAGATTCTTACAGATTTAATCATGCACATAACCCAGCAATTCCCTTTTGGATATTTATGCAACAAATAGTAAATATATGCGCATTCAAAGACTTAAATTCAAATGTTCATAAATAGCTCAATCATAATTGCCAAAACCTGGAAACACTCCAAAAATCCATCAATATTGGAATGGATAAACACATTTTATATCCATATAATGCTACACAACTCTATTATGAAAACAAATGAGCTACTGATGCAAGCAACCACACAGAAGAAAGTCACAGACATTATGCTAAAATAAAGCAGCCAGATAGGAGAATCCATTTCTATAAAGCCATTGATATGCAACTGTGGAAAGGAAACACTACTCTATAGTAACAAAAAGAATATTGGTTGCCTGGTGTGGTGTTGCTGGGGGAAGCTGAATGGCAAGAGAAGAACAGAACTGGCTCAGAAGATGAAAACTGTCTCTAGCTTGACTTGGTTTGTGATTACATAGATGTACACATTTGTCAAAGCACTGGCCTACTCACTAATATGTATGAATTTTATTGTATATAATTCATACCTATACGGAGATGATTTTTTAAATAGACACTTTGCCAAAGAAGACATCCAGATGGCAAAAACACACGTGAAAGGATGCTCAATACCGCTCAGCATCAGGGAATTACAAATCAAAACCACATTGAGATACCAACTCACACCCATCAGAATGGCTAAAATTAACAACTCAGGAAACAACATGTTGGTGAGGATGTGGAGAAAGGGGAACCCTATTGCACTGTTGGTGGGAATGCCACTCTAGAAAACAGTTTGGAGGTTCCTCAAAAAATTAAAAATAGAACTGATCTATGACCCAGCAAGTACACTACTAGGAATTTATCCAAAGGATACAAAAATGCTGATTCGAAGGGGCACATGCACCCCAATGTTTATAGGAGCACTATCAACAATAGCCAAATTATGGAAAGAGCCCAAATGTCCATCAACTGATGAATGGATTAAGAAGATGTGGTATATATATATATACATACAATGGAATACTACTCAGCGATGCAAAAGAATGAAGTTTTGCCATTTGCAACAATGTATATGGAACTGGAGGGTATTATGATAGGTGAAATAAGTCAGTCAAAGACAAATATCATATGATTTCACTCATATGTGGAATTTGAGAAAGTTAACAGATGAACATAGGAGAAGGGAAGGAAAAATAAGATAAAAACAGAGAGGGAGGCAAACCGTAAGAGATTCCTAAACAGAGAACAAACCATAAGAGACTCTTAAATACAGAGAACAAGCTATGGGTTGATGGTGGGGATGGGGGGGGGGGTGTTATATGAGTGATGGACATTAAGGAGGGCACTTGTTGGGATGAGCACTGGGTGTTATATGGAAGGGGTGAGTCATTGGGTCCTACCCCTGAAGCTAAGATTACACTGCATGTTAACTAATTTGAGAATAAAATAATAATAATAATAATAATAATAAATAAATGAGCACTTGGAAACTAAACATACAGTTGTCAAAAAATTTTCAAGTGATTAAGTTACTAGGAAAAAAAACAATCTGCCTAAATAAAAAATAAAAAGTGAAAATAAATGGAATTACGAGAAAAATACTATGTTTCAAAGAACATCAAGCTGAATAATAAGAAACTCCAGACAGAAAGAACAGAAAATACTAAGAAATAAAAACAAAACTAGTGAGACAGGGAAACTGAAGAACTGCATAAAAATCTGCTCTTTGTTCCTTTTCCTGTTTCTTTTCTTGGCAGGACCTGCACCCCCACTCCGCTTTACACATACCTTGTAATGCAAACAGTATATGTCCTCCTTGTAAGAGACAAGGAATTAATGATTTCTCTAGAATAGATAACATCTAAGGAAAGACCAGGTGAGAATGACCTGATGAAGCTATAATATGCATATTCAAGACCACTGGTGCTAGGTATCTCCAAGGCCCTCTGGCTGCAAGGAATAATGCCTTCCTCCCAACCCCACCCCCATCTTCCCCCATCTTTGTACTAGCCAGTTCCTGGATGTATGAGGGGACACTTCAGCAGACCACCATCCTCAATAAAAAACCCTAGACCCCAAAGACGAGATTCATGCTCCTTTCCTTTCTGACTCTCCCAGATGCTGTCTGTATCTGCTCTCTCTATATCTTCAGTAAACTCTGCTTTTACCTCCTGCTGGCTTGTGTTTGATTTCCATCCTACACAAAGCCAAAGATCTTGACTGGTCCTGCAGGACCCCCTCTGGGTCACCGGACCTGGCCTGCCAGCATCAATAGCACAAGGAATGAGTGACATCAGCAAGATGGTGGATAAAATATTTCTCACAATATCCTCCCCTAACCACTAGCTGGCATCTAGTTACAGACAAAAGTGCCTTTGGGGGAGATGTGGGATCCAGGTAGGACATTGTGAAACCCCAGAGAAGTCCAAGAACAAGAGGGCTGTTTTGAGAAAACAGGTCTGCACCCAGGGGCTGACTTGCCAATTGCGGTCCTGGCTAGAAACACAGAAACAGCTGCACAATCCTAAGGACTGGGCTACAGCCCCATCTGGCTTTGACTCTGTAACCAGCACCACCTGCCAAGGGACCTGGAAGGAGTCTCACCCACCCATGTGCATAGTAATAGGCACACAGACCTCAGCCCTGGCTCTGGACCCTGAAGCAGCCTGTGAACCAGCACCAGCCCCTCTCAGTCACAGTCTAGAAGCCACTGGAGAATGCCAATTTAAACAATTACGCACAGATAAGAGAGTCTTTGTAGAAGTCCAGCAGTCCAGCAGAGAATTTCCAGTACGTGGATGCAGCAAAAGATCCAAGACTAGTCGCTTTGAAGAGGGTCAGTTTGGCTTTACAATTGATACCTCTCCCTCAGGGGTCTAGAGAGAGCTTCTTGGTGCATGATTCTTCTCCACCCCCCTCCTCCCCGCAGGTTAAAGTGAGGGTATGTGAATGAGTCCAAGGCTTCCCAGCTGTGTGAGAGACTGCCAAGGAGGCCCATTTCTCTCTTGCTGCATCCAGAGTACTGATCCATGAGCTTTGCGGTTTGGAGCAGTGCGCAGCTGAGAGGACAGCAGCCAGTGCTTGGGATGAAATATGTCAAAGGCACCTAGTGATTTTTTTTCTATTGTTTTACTTTGAGCCAAACTATCTTTTCAAGTTTGAAGTGAATTTCTTGTAGATGGCATATAGCCAATGTTGTTTATGTGTCCACCCTGCCATTGTCAGTCTTTTAATTAAAGTATTTACACCATTGACATTTAAAGTCATTATTTTTATATTAAATGGCTACATCAGCCATTTTATTATTTGGTGTGTGTGTGTGTGTGTGTGTGTGTGTGTGTCCTGTTTCTCATTCCTATTTCCTTTTTTGTCTTCCCTGTGGATTTCTTCAACATTTTAAAATAATTTTGGTATATCTATATTGTTGACTATATCTCTTCGTATGTTTTAGCAGTAGTAATCTAAGCATTAATATATACATATAAAGCTTATCACTCCCTGGTACTAGTTCACGTAAAACGTGGAAATCTTACTTCCTTTTGGCTTTCCCCACATCTTCAACTTTGCATACAACAAATATGTCTTTGTTCTATATGACTTATTGCATTAGTCATATTCAGTCAGGGAACAGAAACCAATCCATCTATTTCTACAAGTGAAAATTAAATACAGATAATTAGTTGCAAAGGTGTAGAAAGGTCTACAAGACCAAATGGGAAAACGAAGAAGCCGGGGGACATGAACAGCAATAAGTATAATATCAAAAAGCAAAAGATACCATTGCTTTCAAGATGGCACCTAAAGCTTGCACCTGTTGCTTTGTTGTTGAAAAGAGTTTTATGGTTACTTCTGACTCTAGTGAAGAAGGAACAAATTAGCAGGACTTCCGAAAACGGCATTCCCTCTGGATCACCCAATTGCTACTTGAATTATATTGTACAAATACCTTGTCTCTAACTACTGTTGGGAACTGCCAGTCTGGGAGAGCCAGAATGTTCTTCCTTGTTTCTGATTTCCCACTACTACTTCTATGGGCAAAACTCATTGAAAACCGACAAACAAAGAAGAGTGGGAAATGTACTTTATGCTCTAAGTCTTAAGAATATGCAGCTTTGTATAGAAATTTGGGTGTGGTGCTAAATGACATCAATTAAATAACACAGTCCACCACAGTAACGATAATGATAGTTCCACATGACAAGATTACCTTTGCTTTCCTATAATGAAGATGACTTTGTTCTCTTCTATAAATGGGAATCAAAACTTCCAAGAGTCATCCTATTGATACTTGGTGATGTTGTTACCTGACTTTAGTCACAATCCCACAGAGGTATTCTGTGTCTTAAAAGCTAAATCATTTCCTTTCACAAAGGCATAAGGTCAAGGAAGAGAAAACAGTTAAAAAATATACAAATTCACCTAGAAGAATCAAAACAGAAAGTATAGTGCTGCAGTCCTCATTTAAGTTATTGATCATTGGGCTGTGGTTGATATTGTAAATGTTTTTCTACACCCCATGTTTCCTTCCTCTGCAGCCAGCATCTAAAGTAGTCCAGATCCTCTACCTGATGGGGCTAACCAAAACTTCATTTCCAAATTGTCAGAGACCATAGCAACCTCACATTTAGTAGGTTGCGGATGTCTTCCATTAACCTTTATTGATGCACAGAGAAGTCTAAAGAAGAAGCCTCAGTGTTTGCCGCATTCAAATATAATTTCCCTGTTCTCATCACGTAGTGGTAAACAATAACCCTGTCACAATTCAACTCAATATCCCCGGCCTGTGTACATAATCCACTTCTATGCCTGTTAGTTCAGTGACTTGAGAGGCCCAAGATAACGGATTTACCATCAACTTCCAGTAAAAGGAAATATTGATCCGTCCCTAGTGAAAGCATTGTCTCTCACGACCTGCCTTCTAAACCAGCAGAGTACCAAGTTGTAAGCTTGGAGAATGTTATTAGTGATTAAACATCTTAACAGATGCAGATAAAGTGATAATCGAATACAATTCAACACAAACTCTTGGTCAAAAAAGAAAATACAATAAAATTCTTGCAACACAAATAGAAGGAAATGTCCTGAAGCAAACAAAACAGAGCTGTTGAGATACCGTGCTGCCAATATGCTACAATCCCAATTTACTCACAACAGTGTTAACAGTTGTGATATTGTGAAATATATATTTAGTCTTTTTTCCCCATTTCTGGTACAGAGCTCCTAAAATGCTTGGAATTTCCTAAGTGATGAGTGTGATAAAAAGTGTCTTTATTTATGCTAATGAGGTGACTTTTAGAAAACACCAAGATAGGGGCTGGTTGCCAGAGGAACCAGCCCTGATTTTAGAGAGTTGGACCGTTCAGTCCCCTGACCTCCAGAGGTTGGATCTATTGCCAACAGCCAATGACTTAAGCCTTACAAGAAATGATGAAAGGAGTTCCTCAGCTTAAAACAAAGTGTCGTTCACATTAACATGAAAACATAAAAATAAAACACACTGCTAGGTAAGTATAGTCAGATTCAAAATACTCTAAACTGTAATATGGTGGTGTGTTAACCACTTAATTCTAATGTAAAGCTGAAGGACCAAAGAAATAAAAATAGGTATACCTGCAATACTTAATGATACAAAATATAAAAAGAAATTTTGACATGAAAAACATATAATATTGGGATGAGTAAAGGGTAGAATTTTTATACACAATAGAAGCTAAATTGTCATTAGTATAAAATACAGTGTTATATCTATAAGATATTTGAAGCAGGCTTATGGTAACCACAAAGCAAAAACCTACAGTAGATATACAAAAGATAGAAAGGATTCAAAAGATACCAAGGTGAAAAATTATTAATCCACAGAGGAAAACAGTAAGAGAGGAAGAAAGGAATAAGGGAACTGCAAACCACCCCAAAACAATTAATAAGATGACATTGATAAATCCTTACCTATAAATAATTATTTTAACTATAAATGGATTAATTTTCCAATGAAAAGGCATAGAGTGGTGTATATGTATATGCTATAGAAAAGGCAGTGGAATATACTGCCTACAGGACACCCACTTCAACTTTATCAATACACATAGAATCAAGGTGTAGGAATGGAAGAAGATATTCTATACCAGTAAAATCCAAAAACAAGCAAGGGTATCTATACTTATATCAGATAATACAGACTTTAACTTAAAAATAGTACAAGAGGGGTGCCTGACTTCAGCTTAGGTCATGATTTCATAGTTCATGAGTTCAAGCCCTGCATCAGGCTTTCTGCTGTCAGCACAGACCCTGCCTTGGATCCTCTGTCCCCCTCTTTCTCTGCCCCTCCCCTGCTCATTCTCTCTCTTTCTCTCTCCCTCTCTTTCTCTCTGTCTCTCTCAAAATAAATAAACTTTAAAAAAAAACAGTATAAGAAACAAAGCAGGTGATCATGTAATAAGAATGATTAAGAATGAGTTTTATCATCAATGATAAGAATGAGTCTTCAACTCATCAAGAAGATATATAATAGTAAATATATATGCACCCAACATTGTAGCACCTAAATACACTAAGCATTACAAATAAATCTGAAGGGAGATATAATCCATACACTAATAGCAGGGAACATCAGTATTGCATTATCAACAATGGATAGATAATCTAGATTGAAAGTCAATAAGGAAACATTGGACTTAAACTACATTTTAGACCAGATGGAATTTATAAACAAACAGGGAGCATTTTATCCAACAGAAACAGAATACACATCCTTCTCAGCTCACATGCACATTCTACAGGATAGATCACAGGATAGAATGTAAGCTATTATTTGTCATAAGTATAGAAAACTGCTCGTGGGCTTTCATCTGAATCTTTTTTCCTTATTTGTCTCTTGGGAAGGGGGTAAGTCTTTGATCTTCCATATACCTTTTAAATCAACTTATCAAGTTCCTTTTAATAGCCTTATTTATTTTCATTTAGAATTACCTTTAAACTTCATAATTTATAAAAAATTCATAGCCTTATAATGTTGTGCCTTCCTATTCCTGAATGTGGTATATTTCTAAATGTAATAGATCTTTTTGAATCCTCACTAATTGTCTTCTATTGTATATGTTAGGGAAGTTTTTAGTTTTTGTGAGCTGTTTTTTGTAGATAACATGGTTATTTGAGTTCTAAGAATGTTCTTTTTACCTTTGGTGATTTGAAACGTCACAAAACAATATACATTAGCTTAAAATTTAGAATTAACTTTATTGATGATCTTTGACTTCCTTTGTGCTATTTTTTAAATAATTTAATGTTAAGATTTCTTTTTTGAGCTCTATTGAGATATAATAGATATATAACATTGTGTAAGTGTTTTTCTGAGAAATACCTTTTATATCAACAACTAATTTTTTTTGGCTTTAGAAGTGCATTGCTTTGTAGATGATATACAGACAAACAACTCCTGTAATGCTGCATTAAAATGCAGGTGATACTTCGGAATGTAACAAATATCACTTGTAAAAACTGATGCTCCAAAATGTGCATACTGGATGAACCCACCTTGATAAAATTAAAAAGAATTAAAATAAAATAGACTTTCTAGGAATATATGCAGAGGCAAGCATGGTGTATAGAGAGAAAACAAGGAAATAATGACTAGGAAATACTGGGTGGTGTTTACTCCAAGTGAAGGGGAGGAGAAGGTGATTCATGAGTCACCATATAATTAACAATAGGGGAATTTTTGTAGGGGTTCTAGCTTTCACTTTGGCTAATTTGTTTAAGCGAGTTTACACATTATTAATAGTTATTAACTTCATATTTTTAAAAATTGAAAATCAGCCACACAAATGACACAAACATGATGAGAATGAGTCACGAAGCACAAATGACTAATCTCTGTGAAATTTTAATTTAAAGCTCTGTGAATTTTAATTTTTTAAAAGAGGTATGGTTTTCTATATCTATCAGATGGAAGACTAGGCTGTCCTAAGAAATCTGCGATGGTGAAGCACCTACCAGCCAGGAAGAATAGTACTCGCATTATCTCAAATGTATAGTTGTTCTCATAAGAAAGTTAAATCTCTAGACACCAAATTAAAAAAAGGAAGGTGAAAACTCTTACCTCACATAGATTTACTCCTTATTAAATGTTTTTCTTTTTTAAGTAAAGTGCTGTGGGGCATGGTCATGGATTTCTTTCCCTTTCCAACCTCTTTAATGGAACACCTATGCAAACATAGGTGCAGCATAAATGTGTAGGACATTTAGCTCAAAGACCCCTTTTAGAAAGAATTCACTAGCTCCTAAAACAAGATTAGTTTTCAACTGGAATGTGGGGTAAAGGTTTGTTCAGGTTTTACATTTAACTTTCATGTCTGCATATTCCCTTTCCTCTGCTATTTCTCTTGTCTAGAAATATCCTCTTTTAAGAAATGTTTATTTATTTATTTTGAGAGAGAGAGAGAGAGTGCACGCACATGAGCTGGCAAGTGAGGAAAGGACAGACGAAGAGAGAGAATCCCAAGCAGGCTCTTCACTGTCAGTGCAGACCCCAACATGGGGTTCGATCCCCCAACCCTGGGATTGTGACCCGAGCCGAATCAAGAGTCAGACGCTCAACCGACTGAGCCACTCAGGCAACCCTAGAAATATCCTTTTAATGCCAATTCTAATATGATCTAGGGGATCAGAGCATTTAACAGACAGTTGGGAGTCAGGAGGAAAAGACCATCAAATGACACATCTTCCCAGCTGGTCAGCAAGCACACTGATGATAGAGCCCTCCCTACTGGTGAACTGGGGTACTTTTCATTGAAACACTTAGGACTGGACAGGAAGCTTTATTGTGTTGTTTTTCATTGTTGTTGATAATGAAGGAAATTTCCCAAATATAGATTTAACTAACATACAAAACCCAGCATGCAACAAATTATGAAATGAAGAATGCTCAGTGATGTATAGTCTGCTTGTACCTGGTATTTAATGAGGTACCATAAGCTCATTAGAGGTTTCATTTACAGTAGCTTGGAAATAGAAGACTGGATAACAAAAGAAAATGACAGACTTTTAAAAAAACCACATGAAGAATTTATCATTTTAGTAATAGAAATGATTTTAAATTTTCTTTTATTTTCAACAGTTGCCAATGGTCTCAGAAAACGAATTAAAATGTGTGGGCATTACACTGGAAATTAAGAATACACTCTACATTTTATTAAAAGAGATACACCTACTACACATAGCTAACTTTACTAAAATATTAAACTGAGGGGCGCCTGGGTGGCGCAGTCGGTTAAGCGTCCGACTTCAGCCAGGTCACGATCTCGCGGTCCGGGAGTTCGAGCCCCGCGTCAGGCTCTGGGCTGATGGCTCAGAGCCTGGAGCCTGTTTCTGGTTCTGTGTCTCCCTCTCTCTCTGCCCCTCCCCTGTTCATGCTCTGTCTCTCTCTGTCCCAAAAATAAATAAACGCTGAAAAATAAAATAAAATATTAAACTGATGGCAATGTTCCTGGAGTTTTAGCAGATGAATTGAGGTATAATTGAAATAGAATAATATTTTAAATTACTGTATGTATTTAAAATGCACAACTTGATGAGGTTTGACATATAAAACCATCATCACATATGAGATTATGAGGGTATCTGTCACTTCCCAAAGTTTCCTTGTATTATATATAAGAATCCCAGATACATTTTGAAGTTACAATCCAGCTTGTTTGTGTCTTATTTTCTAGTTAAGTTTCCATGAACATATCTACAGATCTCCATAATCAATGTTAACTGGCCTTTCACACTGTAGAACTCAGAAAACAGAAAACATATTTTTTACGTTACCCTTAGGTGAATATGTAACAATTTTTACACAAACGTATTCTTTAGTACTAACTAACAATTCAGACTATTCTTGCCTGTCAATCCAATCAAAAATATACCCACATGAAAGCAGACAGTTATATTTAAGAGGGAAGCTGAATGTTGAAAACTGTTTCAACTTACCTTGTCCATGAGAGCAAGAAACCCACAAGATGAGAATGACATTGACTAGTAATCACATATTAGATATTCTCAATGATAAATTAATACAGTTTTCCAGTTGAGTTGTTTGGGGTTGTAAATCTACTTCATTAGCAGTTAGCAAGTGAGACCCTGAATGTAAGTGCATTACAGTGAAACTAGTTAATTGTTGCCATCCAGTTAAATAACAAAGTTCAAAGAGTTATACAAAAATCCCTAAATAATTCCCCTCAGTAGTTTCACAATACTTCATTGCATTCACTACTCAGTATCTAGTAAAAGGGTTAAAGCAAATTCTTAGTATTTATATATTCTATAACTAATGTGCCTCGAGCCACCTTTACTTATGGCCCAATTTACTCTGAAACATATAATGATTTCCCCTCAGGAAAAATACCACATAAATTTCTGCCTGGTTATATTTGTCATTTTTTAGGATATGATCCTATGCTATAAAAAAAATTGTTTTCAAACACAAAATTATAATCTAAAATATGATATTACTAGAAAAGAGAAAACTAATGAGGAAACAGGCATCTGCTCAATTCTAAGCACTAACCTACCCAATATCCTCCATTTCTCCTGACAACAGATCTAGAAGGAACTCAACTGACTTGCCAGGGCTGGGTAAGGTGGGCTGGTCAGAATGTTGACCAGTAAGAGACCACTGGAAGCCCTGGCTGCTGGAGAAGCCTAGATCTACATCAGGCAGCGAGTCCAAATGGGGACAGACTGTCATCATTTTGTAGCTGCCACCTCAAGGTGATTTTCAGGGGATGGGCCCCTCCACTCTGGAGATCATGAGGTGGTTGGGCCTAGAAAGCCCCACTGCCTAAGGCAGGATTTAAGGTTGCACACTGTGCATGCATCTGCCCAGTAGTTCAGGGTAGCTCAGGACCGGGAACAGGGTGCTGCTCAGCACAGGCTGGTCTTGCTAGCATGGGGCCACAAGGACTGGCCAGGGTGTCATCTAAAAAGAGACACCAGGGAGAGCCAGTTACTGGAAAAGGTGGAGACTCTATTAGGCTGCAAGTTCAAATGGGCACTGACTATAGCAAATTAGCAGAAGCAGTCTCAGGGTGATTTTTAAGGGATGGGGACCAGCTACAATGGCAAATACACAGGTGGTTGTGGGTCACCCCAGGCCTAAAGTGCTAGAGGCCCCAATCCCTAAGGCAAGCTGAAGGGGTACATACTGCCATGGGTGTTCAGAGCAGATCAGTAATCACTTGGGATGTGGAACAGACAATAGATCGGAAAGATCAGTCACAGGAGCGGAATCATGGAGACACAAGGCATTTGTCTTGCTCAAAACCCTAACCTGCAAAGTGGGCATATGCCTATGAAGGCAGGGCTCAAGGTTACAGGATTGCTTTTGCAGGACTGTGTTGGGAGGGCTGACTAGGGTATCATATAATCAGGGATACCTGTGTGACCTCGTTTTGGGAGAAGACCAGCACTGACTTTTTAGCTCCCATTTGACAGACAGCTAGTCCTCAAGGACAGGGTATCAGTCCGTTAGGAGACACCTAGGAGTCCTTATTCCCTGTTGAGTCCATGAGCCCATCAGGCTACAGGTCCACAAGAGTCTCATTTTTGGAGCTGGCCTCTCAAAGTGATTTGGGTCTTCCCTCCATGCCTTCAGATCTGCAGGTGGTTGGGACTGGCCAGGGTTCCACAGGTTTGAAGGGATGGGTCTGCCCCTGGCCAGCTTTCCAGTGTGTTCCCTGTTACTGTGCCCACGCCATGGCACAGATCAAGGGAGCCAAGGACCTGACCAGGAAGGGCACCAAGAGCCTGGGTCACGGGAGCAGAGTCTTGGTCTTACTCGCATCTACTTGATCCTAAGACTTAACCTATACAAAGGGGCATATTCCTACTGAGGCCCTTCAGTAGTCATCTGGGCTGCTTCCCCTGAGCTGGGTTGAGCAAGCTGGCCATGGCAACCTCCAGCCGATAAAGGGACACCTGGGAGCCTTGCTCACCTGGCCACTGATGCCCAGGAACGCAGCTGATGATGGTAAGTGTATGTGAGCACTGACCACGGCCAGTTAAAGGTCAGACCTCTAGAAGGACTTTCTAGAAATAGGATTATTTGTTCTAGCTCTGTGAAGAATGCTCGTGTTACTTTGATAGGGATTGCATTGAATATGTAGATTGCTTTGGGTAGTATCAACATTTTAACAATATTTGTTCTTCCTATCCAAGAGAATGGGATCTTTTTCCATTTTCTTGTGTCTTCTTCAATTTCTTTCATAAGTTTTTTATAGTTCTCAGTGTATAGATTTTTCACCTCTTTGGTTAGATTTATTCCTAGGTATTTTATGGTTTTTGGTGCAATTATAAATGGAATCAACTCCTTGATTTCTCTTTCTGTTGCTTCATTGTTGGTGTATATGAATGCAACCGATTTCTGTGCATTGATTTTATACCCTGCAACTTTGCTGAATTCATGAATCAGTTCTAGCAGGTTTTTGGTGGAATCTTTTAGGTTTTCCATATAGAGTATCATGTTATCTGCAAAGAGTGAAATTTGACCTCCTCCTGGCCAATGTGGATGCTTTTACTTCCTTGTGTTGTCTGACTGCAGAGGCTAAGATTTCCAGTACTATGTTGAATAACAGTGGCGAGAGTGGACATCCCTGTCTTGTTCCTGACCTTAGGGGGAAAGCTCTCAGTTTTTCTCCATTGAGGATGATATTAGCATTGGGTCATTCATATACAGCTTTTATGATCCCAACGTATGCTCCTGCTATCCCTACTTTCTTGAGAGTTTTTATCAAGAAAGGATGCTGTATTTTGTCAAATTCTTTCTCTGCATCTATTGAGAGGATCATATGGTTCTTGCCCTTTCTTTTATTGATGTGGTGAATCACATTGATTGTTTTCCAGATACTGAACAAGCCTGGCATCCCAGGTATAAATCCCACTTGGTCATGGTGAATAATTTTTGTAATGTATTGTTGGATCCGGTTGGCTAATATCTTGTTGAGGATTTTTGCATCCATGTTCATCAGGGAAATTGGTCTATAGTTCTCCTTTTTAGTGGGGTCTCTGTCTGGTTTTGGAATCGAGGTAATGCTGGCTTCATAGAAAGAGTCTGGAAGTTTTCCTTCCATTTCTATTTTTTGGAACAGCTTCAAGAGAATAAGTGTTAACTCTTCCTTAAATGTTTGGTAGAATTCCCCCTGGAAAGCCATCTGGCCCTGGACTCTTGTTTGTTGGGAGATTTTTGATTACTAATTCGATTTCTTTACTGGTTATGGGTCTGTTCAAATTTTTTGTTTCTTCCTGTTTCAGTTTTGGTGGTGTATGTTTCTAGGAATTTGTCCATTTCTTCCAGATTGCCCATTTTATTGGCATATAATTGCTCATAATATTCTCTTATTATTGCTGCTGTGTTGGTTGTGATCTCTCTTCTTTCATTCTTGATGTTTTTTATTTGGGTCCTTTCCTTTTTCTTTTTGATCAAACTGGCTAGTAGTTTATCAATTTTGTTAATTCTTTCAAAGAACCAGTTCCTGGTTTCATTGATCTGTTCTACTGTTTGGGGTTTGTTTTTTTTTGTTTCGATAGCATTAATTTCTGCTCTAATCTTTATTATTTCCTGTCTTCTGCTGGTTTTGAGTTTTATTTGCTGTTCTTTTTCCAGCTCTTTAAGACATAAGGTTAGGTTGTGTATCTGAGATCTTTCTTCCTTCTTTAGGAAGGCCTGGATTGCTATATACTTTCCTCTTATGACCACTTTTCCTGCATCCCAGAGGTTTTGGGTTGTGGTGTTATCATTTTCATTGGCTTCCATGAACTTTTTAATTTCCTCTTTAACTTCTTCGTTAGCCCATTCATTCTTTAGTAGGATGTTCTTTAGTCTCCAAGTATTTGTTACCTTTCCAAATTTTTTCTTGTGGATGATTTCGAGTTTCATAGCATTGTGGTCCGAAAATATGCACGGTATGATCTCGATCTTTTTGTACTTGTTGAGGGCTGATTTGTGTCCCAGTATGTGGTCTATTCTGGAGGACGGTCCATGTGCACTGGAGAAGAATGTATATTCCGCTGCTTTAGGATGAAATGTTCTGAATATACCTGTTAAGTCCATCTGATCTGGTGTGTCATTCAAAGCCATTGTTTCCTTGTTGATTTTTTGATTAGATGATCTGTCCATTGTTGTGAGTGGGGTGTTGAAGTTCCTACTATTGTGGTATTACTATCAATGAGTTTCTTTATGTTTGTGATTAGTTGGTTTATATATTTGGGTGTTTCACATTTGGTGCATAAATGTTTACAATTGTTAGGTCTTCTTGGTGGATAGACCCCTTGATTATGATATAATTCCCTTCTTCATCTCTTGATACAGTCTTTATTTAAAGTCTAGATTGTCTGATATAAGTATGGCTACTCTGGCTTTCTTTTTTTTTTTTTTTTTTATTTTTTTTTTTATCTTTATTTATTTATTTTTGGGACAGAGAGAGACAGAGCATGAACGGGGGAGGGGCAGAGAGAGAGGGAGACACAGAATCGGAAACAGGCTCCAGGCTCTGAGCCATCAGCCCAGAGCCTGACGTGGGGCTCGAACTCACGGACCGCGAGATCGTGACCTGGCTGAAGTCGGACGCTTAACCGACTGTGCCACCCAGGTGCCCCTACTCTGGCTTTCTTTTGTTGACCATTAGCATGATAGATGGTTCTCCATCCCCTACTTTCAATCTGAAGGTGTCTTTGGGTCTATAGTGGGTCTCTTGTAAACAGCATACAGATGGATTTGTTTTTTTATCCATTCTGTTACCCTGTGTCTTTTGATTGGAGCATTGAGTCCATTGATGTTTAGAGTGAGTAGTGAAAGATATGAATTTACTGCCATTATGTTTCTTGTAGAGTTGGAGTTTCTGGTGGTGTTCTTCGGTCCTTTCTAGTCTTTGTTGCTTTTGGTCTTTGTTTGTTTGTTTGTTTTTCATCTTTTTTCCTCTCAGAGAGTCCCCCTTAATATTTCTTGCAGGGCTGGTTTAGTGGTCACAAACTCCTTTAATTTTTGTTTGTCTGGAAAACTTTTTCTCTCTCCTTCTATTTTGAATGACAGCCTTGATGGATAAAGAATTCTTGGCTGCATAGTTTTCTGATTCGGCACACTGAATATATCCTGCCACTCCTTTCTGGCCTGCCAAGTTTCTGTGGATAGGTCTGCTCCAAACCTGATCTGTCTTCCCTTGTAGGTTAGGGACTTTTTTTCCCTTCCTGCTCTCATGATTCTCTCCTTGCCTGAGTATTTTGTGAATTTGACTCTGATAGCCTTGTTGATGGTCGGTTTTTGTTGAATCTAGTGGGAGTCCTCTGTGCTTCCTGAATTTTGATGTCTGTGTCTTTCCCCAGGTTAGGAAAGTTTTCTGCTATGATTTGCTCACATAACCCTTCTACCCCTATTTCTCTCTGTTCCTCTTCTGGGACCCCTATGATTCTCATGTTGTTCCTTTTTAATTAGTCACTGATTTCTCTAATTCTTAAATCGTGCTCTTTTGCCTTAGTCTCCCTCTTTTTTTTCTGCTTCATTATTCTCCGTAAGTTTGTCCTCTATATCACTGATTCTCCTCTGCCTCATCCATCCTTGCCGCCATAGACTTCATTCAAGATTGGAGCTCAGTTATGGCATTTTTATTTCATCCTGAGTAGCTTTTACTTCTTTTATCTCCACAGAAAGGGATTCTAACCTATTTTTGACTCCAGCTGGTATTCTTGTTATTGTGATTCTAAATTCTGGTTCAGACATCTTGCTTGTATCTGTGTTGGTTAAGTCCCTGGCTGTCGTTTCTTCCTGCTCTTTCTTTTGGGGTGAATTCCTTCGTTTAGTCATTTTGAAGGGAGAAAGGAATTAATGAGGTAGAAAAAATTAAAATTTAAAAAATATTAAAATTAAAAAGTTAAAAACAAACCCACTCACCAAAAAAAAAATCAAATAAATGATGTTAGATGCTAGGTGTGTTTTGGTCTGGGTGTTGAAAGTGGCTTCATGGATTAGAGAAAAAATGGGGAGAAAAAAAGGAAATCATTTGAAAATTTGAAAAAATGAATACACTGAAGTAGACTAAAATGAAATGATGGAAGTAAAATAGAATTTGAAAAAATTACACAAAAGAAAAAAATATAGTAGAAAAAATTTAAAGAAAAATATTTTTAATAAAAATTGAAAATAAAAATGATTTTTTTCTTTCTGTATTCAAGAAAAAGAAAAGAAACGAAAAAGAGAAAAAAGAGAAAGAAAATTGAATAGATGAACCAGCTAACAGACTGAAATATGACTGAAATTACTTCATTTTCCACTAGAAGTCAAATGATGAAGCGCTTTATAGTCCATAAACTAAGCAAGTGGTGAGACTTGTGTTCTTGAACATTGAGGTTGGCCCAGTTGGGCGGGGCTTAGTGTAACGGCTCCCTTTTCCACTAGATGGTGCTGCTTAGCTTACTGGGGTGGATTGTTGTGGCACTTGTAGGTGTGTGTGCGCACGCGCGCATGTGCGGGAGCGGTGAAAATGGCATCACCCCACTACCCAATCTCTAGTATAAGAACTCTGTTCTCCCCAATCAGCAATCACACACCCATCCTTTGTCTTCAGCTTCCATCCATGCCCCGCTTTTACACAGTCCGTGACCAAGTCCCAGGCAGCACCTCCCTCTCTAATTTTGTCTCAGATGTGGCTGTTTCTCCTGGCCCCTTATTTCTGAGGGACTGCGGCTTTGACCCATTCTGCCCCTCTGCGGACGGTCTCACCGAGCAATGGCCAAATGCCGGCCGCACCCAGGAAAGGTCACAGCACCGTGATGCTGCCAATGCCCAGAGACTGTGGCTGGGTGCCAGCCTTTCCCAGAAAAAGTTCGCGAGGTGGTGTAGCAGCAGCATTTCAGGCATTCTGGCAAATCACAACACACATCGCCAGGCTTCACCCTTAAAAACCTTGTTCCAGCACCAGCAGCTGTTGTTCTCTGGGGTCTGCTGGGGCCAGGTGGCCTCACAGCCTCTACCAAATGTCCTTCCAGCAGTGGAACCGCTTCTCCCCATGCGGCCCGAGGACCTCCCAGACCCCACTCTGCTCCTGGGGATTCGCCCTTCACACCAGAGCACCTCCAGGTATCGAGCTGCAGAGTTTCAGACTCTGCTCTCCCCCTGTTTATAGTCTTAATGGAATTTAAACCCTCTCCTTTCTCCTTTCTCCCTTTTTAATTCAGTCCCTGCGGCTGTTTCCGATTTTCCAGTTTCTCTCCAGCTGCTTTTGGCAGGGAGGTGATTTTCCCATATTCTGCCCCCCACCCCACCCCCGTGTCCATCTTCTCTCCACATTTAAAAGCAGCTCCCTGCCGTCCACAGCTTCTCTCTCCCCAAGTTCACCTCTCCACACTGTGTGCCTGCTGAATTCTGTGGTTCAGGTTGTGCATATTGTTGTGTTAATCCTCAGATCAGTTCTAGGTGTGCAGGATGGTTTAGTGTTGGTCTGGCTGTATTTCATGGACGCAAGACACAAAAAACTTCCATGCTGTTCCGCCATCTTGGCTCCTCCCCCCTAGCTGTTTGTACTTTAAAAGGCCTCTCTCTTTTTGTGTTCTTCAGTCTCAGATTATTGTGTGCTGTGTTTACATTTCAAAGGTATGATAACATTTATAACCTTAAGGGATAGAGAATGGAAGTTTTTTTAGTTTTGGAGTAATTATTATTTACCTTTTTAAATTTCAGAGCAACTTGTTCTAATATTCTGGTGTTTTGTTAGTGTCTACAAACATTTTGACAGGAATAGGCAAGGTTTTAGGATTGGTAAAGATAGGTGGGTTTTGACTTGTTTCTAGAGTTACATTTCTGGTTTTGTAGAGATCTACAAGACAAAAACAGTTGTTTCTAATCCCCAAAGAACTGGATTACAGCCTGAATATTAAGAGACTGACCTACCTTTTTAACTAAACTTGCATCTTTATATCTGGAAGATTTTTAACTAAAATGAGAATCAAAAGATTTATATCTTTATAAAGTCTGTATAAAGCATTCTGACAAAGGCCTTATTTCTGAGTATACAATTCAACCTTCACTTTTATCAGTCCATGAACATCTTCCTTCCACTGATCATTTGTAGGAAGGCCTAGGAGAAATTTTGGTCATCTATTTTCTCTGTGAGGAAGTGCCATGAATGGCCACTAATCTTTCTAATTCTTCTCTAAATTTGACAGGCTTTTCTGAAACAGAGGTAAAAGGACTTTATAACTTAAAAGATCTCTGCTTTTTAATGGACAGGAATTTCTTTCTGGAGAAGAAGGGGAAAAGAGACAGACAGGGGTAGGGGGATCCTTGGGTGGCTCAGTAGGTTAAGCGTCTGACTTCAGCTCAGGTCATGATCTCACGGTTCGTGGGTTCGAGCCCCGCGTTGGGCTCTGTGCTGATAGTTCTGTGCTGGAGCCTGCTTCAGATTGTCTCCCTCTCTCTCTGCCCCTCCCCTGCTCAAGCTCTCTCTCTCTCTCTCTCTCTCTCTCTCTCTCTCAAAAATAAATAAACATTGAAAAAATATTTTTAAATAGGCAGACAGGGCCAAATTTTGAGAAGGGGAACTTACAGATGTGGATATTAATTTTCATCTTAAGTCTAATTTCTGTTTTTTCATCTTGCCAAGGGAGGCCTTAAGGCCAGCTGTTACACTAATAAGGACAATTGAAAACATTCTATAAAGAATTTTTTCTTCTTTCAAATACACCCAATTTAAAGGAGCCATCATCTGGCTCTGATGAGTAGGATCATATTAATCTCAATAGTGACTCAAACCAAAAAGCCTTTTTATGAAACTACCCAGAGGTAACTTTCCAGGCTTTGTCCTTGGGTGCAAGAGGCATCCCTGGATACCACAGAGATGATGCAGTCCCCATGATCCACAAGTTTGTGCCCCAAAATAGCACAAGAAAACAAAGGCCTTTGTTGCACTAGTAATAACAATGGTGTAGTGAAAATGAGGTCTCTGGTCTCCCACAAGTGTGAGATGCCTCCAGTCGGTCATGCTAATCTGTGACACTAGGCCGACACTTCTGCAATGGGACTTTTCCATCACTACCAAGCAATAAAGGCTAAGATGACAAAGGTCCCTTATGGGCAGGGACCTCTTATGACAAACTCCCCAGAGGGCTGGCACAGCCACAGAGACAGCTGCTTGTAACTGCGTGTCTCTGAACCCAGTCTATTCAACTGGCTATCAAGCTGTACCCAGGTAAGCCCACCCTCCAGATGGCGGAGACCAGACAGAATATTCTCACTGGTCACAAAGTAAAGGTTTCAAGACATAAAACAAGACAAAAGGAAAAAGCTGGTCTGGTTTTCATATATTGGCCCACAGCAAAGTTTGTCTAGCCACTGGTCTGATGAGAACTGTGAACTCACCAGGCTGTGAGGCTAGGTCAAACAGCAGGCTGATAAGACCCATGCCTGTGTCCCTTCTGTAACATAATTCCTTTTGTGACAAATGACACAGAAGACAAAGACAAACAGTGATCATCTCTCAGAGGAAATGGGTCAAGCAAAGAGTACTTTACCAAATTTACCAGAGATGCTAAGCCCAAGCAACTAGTTCCACAAATATTTTCTCCTGCTAATCTGCCTTTAGAAAGAGATTAAAAGGAGTCTCTCCATTCTTATTCCATTAGACCCTGCAGTTAGATAACCAGGTAAGGATTCTTACCTTACGTCTGCTGTTTGCCACCTGTCCCAGGATCTCTCAACGGTAGCAGTGTCCAGCCAGGGAAGTTCATCCTTCTGCGTATGCCAGCTGTTGGTGAGGAAAAATACTCTTCTATCATTCAAGGTTCTTCTAGCTGGTCTAAGAATTAAATTGACATGAGAGAGATTAACAGGAGAAAAAAAATGTTTAATTAACTGTGCATGAAGGTCTAATAGTAAAATTGAGACCCAAAGGAATGACCAAGGCAGCCAACTTTTATGCGTTTGGGGCAAAGAAACAAACCTGTGAATAATAGTAAAAAGAAAATTTATGTTTGATGGCTTCAGTTAGTAAGGAAGTGTAAAAAGAATTTGTTCTGAGGTAGTAAATTATTAAAAGAAACAAGATTTGTTCACATAGCCTTCTTTGCTCTGAATTTCCTAAATCTGGTGATAAAAATGTCTCTTCATATCCTGGTACAGGGAAATGTATCCCCAGCCTCTCACGTGGGCAATTTATCTCCTGTTTTGAGGAAATAAAGTGGGGGTCTGGGTGTTCTCTTTGCACTAGCTGTTTCTTACATAACTTTAATTCAAAATAATGAATATACCAAAGGAGCATATTAGGGCAGACTTTCATTGACCCCCACATGCACATTTGTGTAGGTTAGGGCTTAGGATAAGGCAGATACTGTGGATTCTCCAAGAGACCACTTGTGAGAACTAGATTCTCCAAATGTGGCTCCGTTCAGGTCACTGAGTTTCCAGATCTACAGTGGCCCATGAGTGTCCAGTATATACCCTGACAGCCATCCGTGGGCTACCTGAGTACTCCAGGGTTGGGCAACTCAGATGGGTCCCCAAACAAATGCATAATCTCCAGTGTAGAGGGAGCCCAACCCCCACAATCCATTGTGAGGTGGCAGCTTCAAACTGGCCACACTCCGTCCCCATTTGGACTGGTTGCCTGATGAGGTATAGGGCTCACCAGTAATCAAGGTTCCTAGGTGTCTGTTAGGAAAGGCAATGCCAGCCAAGCCACCCACTCCAGCTCTGGCAAGGAAGTCCAGATTCCTCCAGCTCTTCTTTCAGAGCCGAGCTGTCCAACCAGCCTGATGGCAGGGCCCGGGCAGTGGACGGATCGGGACTGCAGGGCGGCGGCCCACCGACAGTGAAGCTTCTTGTACTCCCGATTTTATGTAATTTGGCCTTAATAAAAGTACCTGGGGAATTGCCCTCGACAGGCCCCCTGGAAAAAGAACCATTGGGAAAGAAATAAGGCTCCGCAAGGAAATTGTGCTTCCCTACATTTAGCCTTTGCCACCGCCTGTAAAGACTCCTCCACCTAAAGGAAGGCTAGCCTCATACATTTCCCAACCAAGGAGGGACAAATGGATTTAAAAGCCCCACTCCAGCAACAAAGGAATGTATCTATGGGCACAAGTTACTCCAACCCCTAGGCCTACTTGGCCCCCAGGAGGCATTCCAGATGATGATTGAACCTAGTCGGTTAAAGTACAGAATGGTTCATTAGTTCCTAGGTGCATTGTCTCTCTGAGAATGTATAAGGCGTGCGTTCCTAAGGCCCTCTTGGCCCCCTCCTGGCACCTCGGACCGAGGCGAACACCTTTGTTCCTCAAACCACAAATGGTTCGGGGAAACAACTAAGAGGTCACGTCCCTGTAACTGTTCCACTTGAGGTGTTGAGAGATAGATGACCTTTCACGAAAACAGCAGAGCAAATGCTTTATAGATAAACGTAGATACATAATGAAAATAATGTAAGAAATTAATCAATAAGCAAAAGGCAGGAGGGAACATTATGAGAAAATAACCATGTTATTCCTTAAAGGGTGATTACGCATAGGAACATTTTTGGAATTAGGTAATGCTAGAAAACATAGATGACACACGCTACAAGGAAATTGCTAACAAATATAATACCGCGTTTGCCACAATAAAGCGGCCAGTTCAACACACTGCTGTTGTCTGTGTCCACTTTTATTTTTGTTTTATTTTATTTTCATTTTTTCGCCGACGCCGTTCATCCTTTAGGAACACCAGGACCTGCTGGAGCTGGACTCCAGCAGAGCACGTGCATTTGTGGAGATTAATGCTTGGAATGGACAGATGCCAGGTATTCCCAAGAGCCCTACCTTCTGGGACCCAGCCTCACCCAGCATCGCCCTGCTGTATGTCCCTGGCTACCCAGACTTGCATGGCTCACATGTGCCAGGTACAGACCCATAGGCCAGCCTTGGGAAGACCCAGCCCTGTAAGCCTGGGGAACTCTAGCTCCCTTCAAACGCATGCATAATCTCTGGCATGGAGCCCACCTCCTGAAAACTGCTCTGACGTGGCAGCTGCAGACGGGCAACGGTCCTCACGTGCATTTGATGCTTGTTGGGGTTCCAGGCTTATCTAGGAACCAGCACTCCCACGTGTCTTCTAATGGAGGATACCCTGTCCTCCTGCCCAATCCCTCCCTGGCGGGGAAGCTGACAAATCTCCAGCAATGCCTACAGGGGGAATGTTCCCCAATGGGTCAGTAGGCCTTGAGATCAGGCCAATGTTTTATTCTCCTAAGAGCCTGCTCTTGTGAACCAACCTCTCCAGACACTTGCCCTATCCTAGGTCCCTAGCTACTCTGAACCCTGCAGTCTGTTCATGCACAGTCCACACTTCACCACCCGCCCTTGGTCAGCCAGGGCCCTTCAGGCCTGTGGAGCTGGGACCCATCCCCAAGCTAATGCCTTGCCTCAGTGTGGAGGAGGCCAACACCCCCAAAATCACTCTGAGACATAGCCGACATAGCCAAGAGTCAGTCCCTTGTGGAATGGCTACCTGATGGGCTCCCAGGCATCTCCTACTGGAGCCCACTGAAACCAGTTCACCCAAACCAGCCCTGGCAAGGCAGCCTAGATTCATTCAGTTCTGCCTTCAGGGGGAATATTCACATATGTGGAGATCAGTGCTTCTAATTAGGGCGATGTCAGGTACTCTCAAAAGTCCCCTCCAGTGACCTGGCCTTGCCTGGCATTGCTTCACACCAGGTTCCTGGCTACCCCGCTCTGTGAGGCCCACACGTGCACAGTTTGCCCTCTGCCAGCAGGCCTTGGTCTGCAGGGGTCACTTCTGCCCTGTGGAGCTCTGGCCTGACCCCAATCACCTAAATGGCCTCAGAGTGGAAAGAGCCCTTCCTCTGAAATACTTTTAAGGCAGCAGCTTTAAACTGGCTACACCAGTCCCCAAACTAGAACGGCTGTCTGATGGGGTCCTGGGCTTCTCCAACAATTGAGGCTTTCAGGTGTTTGCTATTGAAGGGTACCCTGGCCGTCCCACCCTGCCCCACAAAGGCAAGACAGTCCAGGTTCCTCCAGCTCTGCCTTTAAGGGGAATATACACATTTGTGCACGTAAAGGTTACGAGTGAGGCAGATGCCAAGTTATCACCACTAGGCTGCTCCTGTGACTGGGTTACTTCTGACTCCATTCCAGGTTCCTGGCTATTCTGACCTGCCTCCCTAGCAAACGGGCAGTCCCACCTCGTCAGCCTTTTACTGCCGGGGCTGCCAAGCCCGTGGAGCTCAGGCTGGTCCCCAAACACCTGCATAGCCTTGTGAAAGAAGATTCCAAAGTGAGGTAAGCATTGCTAAGAGAGTGATTCAAAATAGAGGCAGGAGGCTATTGAGGAAGCAGAGCCTACGCACTCTCCTGTTTCAACTCTTGGAACACCATGAACTTGTGACTTTTGTCAGTTGCAACTGCATGCCGTCCCCAAACACATCCTTCTACTTTGGACTGAGATAGAGGTAATGAACACGTGTTAGCTAAATTGAAGTTTATTCACACACACAAAATTCATGGTCTCCTGTACTAGTCTCTGTAACACCCCCCTTTTCTCTGTTCACAAGCCATATGCAAGGGGATGGAGACTTGTTCTGGATCTTAGGGAAAGTAATAATATTTTATTTTCTAAATAAGATATCAAAACATTAATTACTGAACAGAGATTTGCCCACATTGGGCTTTTTATTATAGAGAAACTAAAGATATTCAGGTCTATTAGTAAACATGTTTTATGTCACATTGAGAAAACACACGTTTTCTCATGTGTTTATGAACATGTTTATAAACACATTTATTAAATGTATTTATAAATTTGCCAGTCCATAATTGGTTACCTCTTTGTTTTTGCTGGAAATTAAGGATTCTAAGGTCTGAGAATTCTAATTAATGTATGCGAACTTAAAACTGCAATAAGGATGAGAGAAAACAACTGTATGTGAAAAGTATGCAAAAAGGAAATAGAATGTGTGCTTTTTGTTCTGTAGAAAAGAACAATTTGAGAAGTGGAAAGAACAAGGGACAAACAAAATGGGATGCAGAACGTTGTAGAAAGTTTGTAGAAAAGGAGTTTTATGTTGTATGGTCAAAGCTGGCTAAGACTGAATGTTATTTATAGATCTTTTAAAATGAGCTCAATAGTGTAGTGATATCAAACTAGAGTTTGGTTTTCTGTTAAAACAACAAAATTTTCTTATTTCTTATTTTGTTGACTTTCAGATACTAGCCTGTTCTTAGTAAGGAATTATAAACAAAGTTTCTTTACCATTAATGTAATCTGCCTGGGAAACGATGATTCTGGGTTTTTGTCTTTATCATGATCTTCTTTTACTTAGCAAAACTGAGTCTTCTCTATTCAAAAAGAGCTAAGACTTTTGCAGGTATGTAATCTTCTATATTTATACTTGAAATATTTTTTGCCACTTTGGTTCAGTAGATAATTAGGTACTTTCATAATTTTCTGTGACCCTATTTAGCTAAGTGTCCAAACCTGTTATTTTTAACAAACTTCCCCAGATCAAATTCTAAATAAAGTCTTTATGACCTGGAAGAAATTTGGGTGTTTTTTAATCCCAAAGGGTCTCTGGAACATTCCAAAGTATCTATTAAACTAATTAGGCTCATTTGATATAATAAGTCAGAGGAACAATACCTCAAAGACTCAAAACCATTCACCAGATCTACCCTTTGACTAAAATAAACGAGAACCTAACTGATATCTAGACCTTATTTCCTCAAACCTCCTTACTACTTAAACGTGGGCCATAAGACTCTCACCTAGCACGCTTGTTGAATATACTAAATCTCAACCAAGTATGAAACGTGCTCTCTTCTGAGGGATATGATGGACCAAGAGCAGGCTGCCAACGGCTCCAGCAACGAAAGGGAATTCCTGCATCATGAAATCAATCACTGATTCTCTGCTGCTATACAGATCTTGATCAAAAGGGAGAGATGTGGAAGAAAATTCCAAAACGAAGTAAGCATTGTTAAGAGAGTCATTCAAAATAGAGTCTGGAAGACAGTGAGGAAGCAGAACCTATGCCCGTCTCCTGTTCAATTCTTGGAACACCATGAACTTTTGACTTTTGTCAATTGCACCTGGCTCACTTCCTGCAATGTATTCTTCTACTTTGGGTTGAAATAGACATAATGTAATACCTGCTAGCTAAATATCCAATCCTATATTAGTCAGTTTAACTCCACCAGCACCAGTCATAATTCTTTCAAAACAAGTCATGTAACCTTGTGGGTTTTGCCTCTACAAGCCTGTCTTCCTGGGCTCACAATTTGTAACTCACGCATTGATCAACTGCATGTCTCCCATGTTGCAATCCCCGAGGCCCCAAAGAAACACTTTAGGCTTTACAGCCTCATGGTTTTCTTGGTCCACAGCCTTCAGAGTTGAGAGTGCCTTACCCACCCAAAATCTTTCCAAGACTGCTTCTTAAATTGGCCACTTTCAGTTCCCATTTGGGCTGACTGCCTGATAGAATCCCAAGCTTTTCCAGCAATCAATGCTCCCAAGGATTGCTTAAGAGACGGTACCCCAGTAGTCTCATCCGGCACTGCCCTAGCAAGGCAGGTCAGATTCCTCCAGCTCTACCTTCAGAGGGAATATGTACATTTGTGTAGGTTAATGCTTAGAATTAGAAAGATGCCAGGGACCCCAGGAGTTCCCTCCTGTGACTGGCCTCAGCTAATACTGTCCTTTTTCAGGACCCTGGCCACCCTGACCTGTCTCCCCAGTCCCCAACCTGTGCATGCACAGTCCAAACCCTGTTAGCAGAACTTGGGCAGCAAGGGGCACTCCAGGACCAGTGAGCTCTGGCAGTGAGCTCTGGTACCCCAATCACCAGAATGGCCTCAGGATACAGAGAGCCCATACCATGAAAATAGGAGTCTCCACTCGAAACTGGGGATTACCAATCCCTAGCTGGCCTGGCTGCCTGATGGTGTCCCAGGCATCTCCAGCAATCAGGGCTTCCGAGTGTCTCTTATTGGAGGAGACCCTGACCATCCTGTGGCCCACCCTAGCTAGACAGGTCCAGATTCCTCCAACTGTGCCCTCAGGGAGAATATGTGCATTAGCCAGATGAATTAGAATTAGCCAGACGTCTTGTGCCACCAACAGCCCACCTCTGGGACCTGGCTTCTCCAGACACTTGCCCTATTGCAGGTCTCTGACTACACGGATCTGCATGGCTTGTGCATGCACAGTATGCACCACGTCCACCTGCTAAGTGTAGCTGGGGCCCTCCAGGCCCGTGGGGCGCGTGCTGGTCCCAAACCACCAGTAAAGCCTCCTGGGTGGAAGGATCCAACTCCCCAAAATCTTGCTGAGGCCGTGAGGACTGGCTGCCTGATGACCCTCTGGCTTCCCCAGTCATCGAGGCTCCCAAGTGTCTCTTACCAAAGGATACTCTGGCTGGCCTGCCAGGCTGGATGCTGGCAGAGCGGTGCAGTTTCCTCCAACTCCATCTTCAGGGTGGATTTGGACATTTGTACAGTGCTCGAGACTAGGCAGACACTTGTACCCCAAATGGCCTGCTCCTGTGACCAGACCTGTGTCTACAACTGCCCTGTGTCCGGTTTCCTGCCTACCCCGACCTGCGCAGCTTGCGTATGCGCACCTTGCCAGCCACCTGGGGGCTTGTAGGGGGCGCTCCAGGCGCATGGAACTATGTATGTGAGGACTGAACCTCCCGAATGGCCTCGGGGAGGAAGCCCACACCAGGAAAACATTTCTGAGGCGGCAGATTTAACTGGTCACAGTCAGTCCCCGTTTGGACTGGCCGCCTGAGGGAGTCCAGAGGCCTTCCAGCAATCAAAGCTCCCAGGGGTCTCCTATAGGAGGGTACCAAAGCAGTCCAATTTGCTCCAGATCTGCCTTCAGCGGGAATATGGACATTCGTGTAGGTTAGGGCTTGGATTAGGAAGATGCCCTGTACTCTCACAGCCCACTTCCCTGACCCAGCCTCCCCAGACATTTGTCCCGTTCTAGGTCCCCCATTACCCTTACCTGCCGGCTTGTACACATTCAGGAACGTGCTGTTAGGCCACAGAGGCCCGCTGGGGGTGGAGCTCAGGTGGGTCCTGAATCACCGGTGACAGCTTTAAACCGGCAACCATCAGTCTACATTTGGGCTGGCAGCGTGTTGGGGCCCCCAGCTTCTCCAGAAATCGAGGCTCCCAGGTGCGTCTTATTGGCGTGTACCCCGGCCAGTCTGCTGGGTCAGATGCTGGCAAGACAGTGCAATTTCCTCCGGCTCTGCCTTCGGGGGGAATATGCGCCTTTGTGTAGGATGAGGCTTGAAATGAGGCAGGTGCCATCACTTCAAATCACCTGCTCCTGTGATTGAGCCTCTCCTTACATCTCTTTTTCCAGGTTCCTGGCTCCTTTCACCTGCTCTGCTCCAGCATGAGCAGTCTACATTCTGCCAGCCAGCCTTTGGCTGCTGGGGCATGTTAGGACTTTCGGGCTCAGGCTGGTCCCCAAAACCTACATAGCCTCCAGGGTGGAGAGTTGCCCACTCCCCAAAAATCTTTCTGAGGCATCAGCATTAAGCTGCTATCAGTCCCAGTGGACAGGCTCCCCTGGTGAGGTCCCAAGCTTCTCCATCAGGCAAGGCTCCCATGTGTCTGTTATTAAAGAGTATTTTTGAGACAGGGAAGCCAAGGGACCCCCATGAAAGAAAAAGGTGCTTTTCACCCTTTGCTTTTTTTTTCTGCCTGCTCCTATTCTTGCTAGGATCTGCATCCCCACCATACACAGGCTTTAATGCGTGGAACAAATATTTTCCTTGTATGGGACAAAGCGTTAATGTTATCTTTGGAGTCTTCCAGCACAATAATTTCTAACCCACTGGCACTAGACATCTCAACACCGAGACCCCTGGCTTCAAGGAATAAGTGACCTTGTCCTTGTTCTAACCTTGTTCTAACTGGATGCTTGAAACAACACATACACCAGACCCCAAAGATGAAACTCATGCTCCTTCCTTTTCCAAGGCTCCTGGATGGTCCATCTGTATCTGCCCTCCCTGTATCTTCAATAAACTCTGCCTTCACCTCCTACTGGCTCATGTTTGATTTCCATCCTGCAGGACCCCCTCTGGGTCCTCAGACCAGTCTGTCAGCATCACTCTGACCATCCCACGCTGGTAACGTAGTTTTCTGTAGCTCTGTCATCAGGGGAGTATGCTTATTTGTGTAGGTAAGGCTTGGAACTAGGCAAATCCCAAGTACCCCCTCGAGGCCTTTCCTGTGAGCTGACCTCACCCAGCATTGCCCTACTCTAGGTCCCTGGCTACGCTGAGCTGCCCAGCCCGCTCATGTACACTATGCACCAACAAGCTGGCCTTGGGCAGGCCCAGTCCTCCAAGCCTGTATAACATGGGCCAGGCCCCCTGTGTAGCCTCGCCACCTACGGATCCCACCTTCTGAAAACCGCTCTGAGGCAACAGCTGCAAAGGGTGACTATCAGTCGTGAAAGCAGAATGCCTGATGGGCCGCTGTGCAATCAAGGCCTGCAGGTGTCTCTTACTGAGTACACCCTGGCCAGCCCTCCCATCCGGCCTTGGCAAGGCAGTCCAGATTCTTCCCCTGTGCCTTCTACGGGAGTATGCGCATTTATATAGGTTAAGGCTTGCAATTAGATACCACGTAGCCCCAAAAGCTCACCCCTGTGAGCTCACCTCCCCAGACACTTGCCCTGTTCCAGGTCCCTGGCTACTCTGATCTGCATGGCTCAGCATGTACCCCTTCAGCTGCCTTCGAGCAGTCAGGGGCCCCCCAGGCCTGTGCAGCCAGGGTCTATCCCTAAATACTGCGCTGACTTAAGAATGGAGGGAGCCACCCATTGAAAATTGCTCTGAGCCGTCAGTTGAAATGGGCAACAGTCAGTCCCCAGTAGACCGGCTACCTGATGAGGTCCCAGGTTTTTCTTGTAGAGGATACCACAACCAGCCTGCCCAGTTTAGCCCTATCTGTAAACCAACCGGTATCCTCTAATCTTTAATCCGTAAAAATAGAGTCAATGCCTTGCTTTCTAGTTATTACCTGCCGTGTCTATTTTAGCTTGTTTTGAGATCTTGAAAAATTCATACATTGGTTCCTGCACTAGGAGATGATCTCCCACTTTTCTCATTGAAGCTCATAAACTAAATTTACCCTTGGCTAAGGAGCGCGTACCTGAACCAAAAAGCGTATTTTGGACTTGGGAAGCAGGAGCCTGAGTAACACCGCAATGAGGCAGAGCTGGCAAGAAGACGTAATGCTTTTGCCACCACTGGTCCATTGCAATGGCAGCCTTCTTTTCCGTGCACCCAAACTGGGCCTCAGCATTATCAACACAAAGCTCCAGGCAGATCAGATTATAAGCCACTTAAATGTATGTCCCATCCGGTCATAAAAGAAAGCAGCAGCACCCTGACTTCCAAACACGGGGCATTTTGCTTTGTTTCTACTAAAAAATTAAATGAGGCCGCCTGGGTGGCTCTGTCGGTTAAGCGTCCTGCACCCGGTTTCGGCTCAGGTCATGATCTCATGGTTTCATGGGTTGTAGCCCCACGTGAGGCTCCATGCTGGCGGGGCAGAGCCTGCTTGGGATTCTCTCTCTCTCTCTCTCTCTCTCTCTCTCTCTCTCTCTGCTCCTCCTCTGCTCACACTCTGTCTCTCTCAAAGTAATTAAATAAACTTTTAAAAAATGAAATAAATGGGCTTGGCCAATATTCATGTCCAATTTCTCGGCATTCCCCTTCTCCTCTATGCAGCCATGACTGCTTCTCCGTTTGCTTCTTACGGATGTCGACGAATGTGCCTTATTCCAATTAGCTGTCTTGTGTTACCAAAACTAAATCTTTTTAATTTTTCTCAGTCGACTGATGCCTGGTCAGTTCCAAAAAGAGCAAGTGTATAGAAGTGGCCTGTGTCATTAATGATGGGACAGGAAACTGCCTCATTTAACAATACATTCAAGAGCCAAAGAGCTAAAAGCAAAGAACATAGAATTGAATAGTCATTCCCAAGATCTGCAATAGGTTTGCAGCAACATGATTTTTTAATACATAAACTCACCACTAGAGGATGTTACATACTTCAAATAAATTGCAACCCACTGAAGCCTCCATACTGTGAAAACTGGCTGATGAGGAAGAGAGGTGCTATGAATGATTTACTCACTGTGGGAATTACACTTTTAAATAGTATATAATAAAAATGATGTCAAGTCTGAAATTGCAATCTGGGTAACTGAATGGTTGATACAGAAGCTGACAAAGATTCTTGACCAAACTTTAGTCAGGCTCCTCAGCCTTTTCGTAGGCTCATCTAAGCACTTTCTTATAAAATACAGCTTTAGCAAGAACCTTTCTAAATCAGTTTAATCTGGAACCCCCACCCTCACATCTGATCTGGCTCCCTCCAGGGGATGTCTGATCACCCCAGCCTGTCTTGGGCAAGAATCCTGTTAGGACAGTTTAACCAGAACCGCCCCCCCTCCAACCCTGATGTTTCCTCTTAGTATGCATCCACCGACCCCCACCCTGCTCCTTGCCTATAAATTCCTCCCTGCCCGTGCTGTATTCAGAGTTGAGCTCTCCCCGCCCCACCCCCCCACTGTAAAATCCCACTGCAATGTTCCCTACACCTATCAGGAGGGTCCTGAATAAAGTCTGCCTTACCATCCTTAACAAGTGTCACTGAATATTTTTTTTCTTTAACAAAGTACCTTCATCAAGCTACATGAAGAAAGGATACAAGCTACTGAATGACCCTTCGCTACTTTATGAAAAGGAAACAGAGTGGACAGATCCCGTTTTGTACAGGTGCTGGGCACTCCTTAACTGAGAAATCCACCCACATGGGAAATGACTTCAGGGCCTGGCGAAGCCTGCATACCCACAAACACTAAAATCGAGACACTGTCTTTTTTTACCTGTAGTCTGACATTTTGCAGGTTCCCTAATTTTCTAATATCAATACAGATCAATATTTGAGATGAACCATCAATGTAGTAATGTCTTGTATTGTCGTGTTAACCTAAGATGCCATTTTAGGCTCTCATTTTGAGTTAACAACCCTCTGTAACTCCAAACACATAACAATAATAGATAAAATATTTCAAGGGAACTTTAAAAATACAGAGCCAGGCTCAAAAACAAAAAACAGCATCTTTGAGGATCAGAAACAGAATAAAAACCAGGTGGTGAGATGGGCTGAAACCACATGGATGTTGCATCCAGTCAGGCAGGGGCTGCTGGACACTTGAACACGAGTGTTCCCGGCAAGGCACCCAAGTTCAGTTACATAAGCAAGACGGCTTATTGGCAACTCCTGCCAAATTGGTGGCGTTACACTGCAAATATTCAGTAATCATTTCGTTTCCAGGAGCCTTTTAAAAAACATCTAGTTTGAATGCTAGTACAGAAGTATGCTACAAGTCAGTTTCATCTCTTCTATTTTTTCCACATTTTTACTTGAATTCTAGTTAACACATTTGGTTTCAGGTGTAGAGTTTACTGATTCATCACGTCCATATAACACACGGCGCCCATTCCAACAAGTGCCCTCCTTAATCCCCATCACCCATTTAGCCCAGCCCCCACCCACCTCTCTCCAGCAACCCTCAGTTTGTTCTCTACAGTGAAGAGACTCTTCTGGTTTGCTTCCCTCTCTTTTTTTTCCCCTTCCCCTATGTTCATCTGTTTTAGTTCTTAAATTCCACATAGTTTAATAATCTCTTCTGTGTCATGTAGTTTGTCTTTGGCTGAACAAGGTCAATATGAACGTGCCCCACTAGCTTTCTGCTTATCGACGGTAATTTTATTACATGATGTGGGGCTATAATTACTCACCAGACACATTACTAAATAATGTGAACAGTAACCATATGCTTCTGGTTACTGAATTCCCATGTTGGTTCTATTGTCAATGATAATGGCATGACACTTTACCCAAAAATCGCTCTTGGGGTGCCTGGGTTGCTCAGTCGGTTGAGCATCCTACTCTTGATTTTGGCTCAGGTCATGATCCCAGGGTCATGGAACCGAACCCCATGTCAGGCTCTGTGCTGAGTGTAGTGCCTGCTTAAGATTTTCTCTGTCTCTGTCCCTCTCCCCTGCTTGCACACGATTGTGCTCATTCTCTCTTTCTCTCTTAAAAAAAAATAGTGGGATGACTTGTTCAGGTCCATATATAGAAGAAGGATGAGAACTTGTAGATTTATGTTGCTTAGTGTTTCAATTAGCTCTCCATACACCAACCCCACCTGTAAGGATCAACTCAAAGGAATCTTCAGTCATCCAGAGAAAACATACCATACTAAAAAGCAAAAGCAAACAACTTTATTTTACAGGAGGGAAGAGTGTGCAGCTGTATTGGGGGAAAATTAGCACATAACCTTTTGCTTACCACTTTCACTCAGTTTTCTTTTTCATCCTCTGATGCCCAGTGATCTTGGAATCACAGGCTCTATCGAATGCGTACAGCAGATGCCTACGGGAGGAGTAGAAATGCCCTTGTGGAAAACACACATGCACACGCCAACACACACACAACTACGCATTGTCATTTGCAATTTGCTCTAACTTGACATTTTTTAAATATTGAAAAGTGGAGTGAGCACTGGTTGCTTTGGTCTGGAGTGATGCAGATGAATGAAAATGGCCTGGTGGGCTGTGGCTACGTGGTGAGGGACTCAGTCTCACTGCATACGCCTGCCCGGATTGGTTATCCCACTGCAATGCTGTCCGTGGCCACCCTGCCCAGGCATACCAAGTCCACATTCTCCTCCTCCTCAAAGAGGTCACGGGCTGGCCACATTCTGGCCTTCTGGCCACAGCCAAGGCAATGAAGTGCCAGGGCTTTGGCTGTCAGCTGTGCGGGGTACAGACACAAATGCCTGCGTGACCGAGGTGTGCTACATACGGTCCAGCACCTGTACACGCAATTATTTTTGTAGACGCACAAAGCCATGGCAAGACCTGCATCTTGTCCTCCTGGTGGCCACTCCTGGGGTTTCTTCATTTAGTCCAGTTAGTGCCTGTGGGTCCAGTGTCTAAGAAACTGACACTCAAGTGGGAATTATACTCCTCCTTTTTAAAAAAATATTTACTTATTTTTGAGATAGAGAGTGCAAGAGGAGGAGGGGCAGAGAGAGAGGGAGGGAGAGAATCCTGAGCGAGCTCCACACTGTCAGCACGAAGTCTGACGCGGGGCCAGAACCCACCAACCATGAGACCATGACCTGAGCCGAAATCAAGAGTTGGAGGCTTAACCGACTGAGCCACCAAAAGCCCAACCCCTTTTATTTTTGAAGTGCCTTCTGCCTACATGTTTTCTGTAGCTCAGACATCTTCCTTTTGCAGAGAAGCAGCAGGGGCTTGGGTTTTCTGAAAGGACTGAGAAGACAGAGGCCCTTGCCCTTGAACCTGTGCAGGTGATTGACTCCATAACAGTTGCCAAACACTAGCGGGGTGGGCGGGGTCTGCCAAGGCTGGCTCTGCTGTGTGATGAACACCTCCGACTCCAGGACTGTCTCGTTATTCTTCAAAACTGGGCATTTTTGTTTCCTGTCAGATGGTTTCTGTGAAGTGCACTGAGGTGGGAATAGATGTGACGGCCTCTGACAGTCTTCTAGGGCCTAGGACTCCATGATCCTAATGGCCAGGAGCAAGTCTTGTCGCCTATCTTCTTTCTCCTCTTGGCTCTTTAATTCACCACATTGTCTATGTCGGCTTTCCCAAGGCTCTCGCCTTTCACCTAGCACGTCCTCAGACTATCTGCACCCATCCCTGGCTGAATTTCAATCTGTCTTCACTGCCTACAAATCACCTTGATCAATGGTTTCTTGCCCCCACTGACCTAGAACTCATCTGTTACAAACCTAATGCCTGTGTTCCCCCAAAATTCACATGCTGAAATTCTAACCCCCCAATCAGATGGTTTTAGAAGGTGGAGGCTTTGGGAGGTAATTAGGTCATGAGGGTGGACCTCTCATGAATGGGATAGTTTCCTTATAAAAGACATTTTGGAGATCTCTCTTGTCCCTTCCACCATGTGAGGACACAGTGAAGAGATGGCTCTCTATGACCTGGGAAGCAGGGCCTCAGCAGACACGAACTCTGCTGGTGTCTTGACCTTGGACTTCCCAGCCTCCAGACCTGTGAAAAAGAATTGTTGTTTAAGCCACACATCCTATGGTAATTTGTTACAGCTGCCTGAACTGACCTAGACACCGTGCTTGGTAATCTCACTCTCCCTCTCTAAGCTGAGGACAGAATCCAGCTGGAGAGAAGTGCTGAGGCTAGTATCAACTTCCTAAAGTCATTGTGCCACATTTCATGGGCTGATGAACCCTTGTCTCTGCCTTGCCAGTCTGAGACCACCAGACTTACTCTCCTATTACATGTTTTAATCCAGGACAAGCAAATCCCTGGAAGGTTTTTACCTGTGAAAATGTGCATTCATTCTCTGTCCCAGAGTAGAAACCCCTTGAGGGCAGGTGTGCACTTTTCATTTCTATTTCTCTAACACCTAGAACAATGTTTATCCCCTGGTGTCAGGTTCCCCAACAAATGTTAGTTGAATGAACAGTTGTGCCTGCGTTAGCCCTACTCACTAATGGCTATTTTTCAAAATCTGTGCCCTTTTGGCTTTTCCACACATGTCAGCTCACAAGCTCTTTGGCTCACCCTTAGAATCGGAGTTGGGTCACACGGTTGAAGTTGTGGACACAGCCGCAGAGGGAACCAAGGGAATGACAGTTTCTGACCACTTACCTGAATAGGTAACAAATGCAACATAAAGTTACACCTGAGTCAGATTTCTGACAACCGAGTTATTTTTTCTTTACCGAAATGTTCTGACTTCTGTCCCTGGGACAACCTCTGAGAGCTGGAAAGGCAAGTGGAACCCAGATTCCAGGGACAAGGATAGGGGTGAGGAGCCTCCAGGTGCCCAGGTCCAGCTCATGGGTCAACCAGTGGTCACATCCTCTCAATGACCTCCCACAACACTTGAATAACCAATAGGTTCTTTACACTTTGACTGTAAGATTCTTTGCCTAGAAGCCTCTAAGTCAAGAGGCTGTAGGGAAAGGAGGACATGAAATCCTACAAAGAAATGACTGAAGTGGTCATATAGTCAAAACCCTTCACTTTACAGATGGGAAGACTGAGGGACTAAGTGAGGGACTAAGTGAAGACCATGTGGTTGTCACTGCAAAACTGAGACCAGGGGGTGTCTGGGTGGCTTAGATCAACTTCAGCTCAAGTCATGATCTCACAGCTTGTGAGTTCAAGCCCCACACTGGGTTCTGTGTTGACAGCTCAGAGCCTGGAGCCTGCTTCAGATTCTGTCTCTCTCTCTCTCTCTCTCTCTCTCTCTCACTCTGCCCCTGCCCCGCTTGCACTCTGTCTCTCTCTCAAAAATAAACATTTAAAAAATGGTTAAAACAAAGCAAAACAAACAAACAAACAAACAAACTGAGGCCAGAACCGAAATCCTGAGCCTTAGGCCACTGTTCGTTCTGTTGTGGAGAAACCTAGCAAGTGAACTAGAGAAGCCCAGTATTGCACAGAACCTACTGTGATATCACAGACATAGATTGGGGGGGGGGGGGGCAAGAGGAGGGTAAAAATGTAGAGCTTTGGGGCGCCTGGGTGGCTCAGTCGGTTAAGCGTCAGACTCGATATCGGCTCAGGTCATGATCTCACAGTTCGTGAGATCCTGCTTAGGATTCTCTGTCTCCCTCTCTCCCTCCTCTCTCTCCCTCTCCCAAAATAAGTAAATAATTTTTTTAAAGTAGAGCTTTGCATTCAGAGTTAAATTGCCATCGACTTTCAAAAGGGAAAACCTCCAGTTACAAGATAAGTAAGTCATGAGGATCTGATGCACAGCATGGTAACAACACCGTGTTATGTATCAGAAAGTTGCCAGGAGAAAGCAGATCTTAAAAAGCTCATCACAACACAACACTAACAAATTTATAACTATATGTGGTGATGGACGTTAATTACATGTATTGTGGTGATCATATTGCAATATATACAGGTGTCCAATCATTAGATGGTACACCTAAAACGAATACAATGCTCTAGGTCATTTATATATCTACTTTTTTTAAGTTAAATAAGTAAAAGAAACTACTGTTGAACTCTCCTGTGATATGAAAGAGTGCTGTTTGCCTCAGTTTGCAGCTTTATCAGCATTCTGGACTTGTCTCAGAGTACGCCCCATCCGCACCCCCAAATCTGTCATGCTTATTGTCTAAAGCACCGAGAGGGGCAGGACCGGCAGCCTGGCAGAGGCCTGAAGGAGGAGGGGCTGAAGGACACCCCGGAAGGGAGGCTTCCCTCTGGTGTTCGCTTGGTCCTCCTACCCACGAGATTCACAGTACTATCCTCCTCCGTCACCAGCTCGCTCTTCTGCTCCCCGTGTCCCCAGAGCCACGACAGCCCTCCAGGCGCCAGCCAAGGTGTGTGGGCAGCAGGTAGGGCCGCTTCAGCGCTTCCAGGAGCCCGAGGGCCTCTGTGGGGTCGGGAGCAGATGAGGCTGGCTGGGCAGAGCTTCCGGGCAGGGGAGGCCAAGAACAGGGCCTGAGGTGGAGCCGGACAAGGAGGGAGGCACCGTGCAGTCTCTGAGAGGCAGACTCTAGTTTGTACACGTGCTTGCTTGTTCCCCACGCTCCCGCCTAAGGGCAAAGCCACTGTGGCCACTGCTGTGGCAGGAGACTGCCAAGTCCTGAGAAATGGCCATGGCTCTGTGTGTCTGCAGCCTTGCCCAGACCACTCAGAGAACTTCAAGGAGCAACATGCTCCCGTTTCAACGCCAAGGCCTTTAAGAGGCTACGGTGGGTGCCACTCCATCCAGGTCAGTCTGGGACTCTTGAAAAATGTTCATCTGAGAAAAGCCAAGCCTTGAGCTGCACATGGGAGCCTTTAGGGTCCTACTTGTTCACAGCTGGCTATCAAAGCAAGAGGCATGGGGGCAGGCGGGTTGCATGAGCTGATTTCGGGAAGCGTCACACTGGAAGAACCAATAAATGACCAGCTCCTTTCGTCAGGGTTGGTCCTGGCTGCTGAGTAAATCCCAAAATAGATGGAGCTTAGCGAGGAGGCGATGGAGAAACCGGAAGACTCAGATGTTCCCAAAGAAGTGCAGCCTCGAATGGTCCAGACTTTGTGCTCTGGATCCAGGAGCAGATGAAGAAGACTGTGGCAGCTCTGAGAATGGTCCAAGGGGTGCTGCCCAACAGGAAGCCTAGGACCTTGCTCAGATTCCCCAGCTACCTACTTTGTTGCAAACTGGCGGTGGGATCATGTTTTCCAGGGAGGCAGACTATAACCTCATTAAATCCCTGCCATCATCACGTGCTTTGGGCTAAATAAAGCCCAATATTTCATCTTCTCAAGTGTTGGAACTAAATAAATGCCACTTAAAAGACACATATAAAGGGGAAGGGGGGGGCATTCTTCTCTCCCTGAACTCGATTTGTCTAGTCCTCTTGTATTTATGGTATTATTCTATTTCTTTCTCTCCCCTTCTGAATACACCTGACTTTTAAAAAATATTAAGAACGGCCTAATGAAAGGGAGAAATGCATCCTGCTTCCTTTAGCAGACTCTGGCTGACTGCAAAGAGTGTGCACAACACTGCACCAGGTGCCGGGGCTCATGTGGTGGTGAATCCAGCCCTCCAGGAACATTCTGTCTGCCAAGGAAATAGAGGGCACCTCAAGTATCAGTGCTCCAACCTAGAATGCTCTTCTGGCTATCCAGAAAACAGGACAGCTTACTGCAAGTGTCGACAGAGGAGTAAAACACTGAATCATGGAAAAGGTTCGAAGGACAGGGGAAATTTGCACTGGTGGAGATGGGAGTGTGGGGCGGGAGTTGCAACTGAAAAGTCGTTCCAGGTGGGATGGACAGGATCTAGAAAATTCCTGGTGTTGTTGTTTTACCTTTTTGGTGGGGAAGGCACGGACCCTTTTTGGATACCCAATACACACGCATTTATGTTGAATCCCAGTGGGTTCATAAACCCCGGGCGCATTCAAACATGCGCATGGTCGGGTCCTGGGGGACGTCTGGCAATGCTAGTGGGCTCCTTCCCTGCTCCCTTTCCCTCCCCTCTCCGTGGCTAGTGCTCCACCCGCTGTGGACCATGAGACACCTGAAGGGGACAGGTGGCTGCTCAGCGGAGCAGGCCCCCAAGGTCTGCTGCCAGGAAGGATAGTGAGGCTGCCCTCATGCACAGCTACTGCCTGGGGACCCCCGAGTGGTCCGCATGAGGCCCCTGCCGTCCATCCAGTCGGGTGGCACAGCCCAGGACCTGAGCGTGCTGGCGGCCACCCACTGCACCTACTCTTACAGCTGGTTCATTCTCTCCACTGTCCAAAGTCTCGTCCTTTTCGTCTTAAAATACGCTGCCTGCCCAGTCCTCCCCCACTTTTCCCGCCGGATAGGCTGCAAAACTACTTTCCAACACATTTATCTTTGGAGTTTCCTTGAAGACACGTTTTGTTTAGGAGATTCCATAGTGGGAGCAGGGAGGTGAGGATCCCTCATCACCCTGCCTTCCTACGGCTTTATTTAGCCTCAGACTTCCGGCAGGAAGGGCACCGGGAGGGCCCCCTGAAAGCATCGTTTTCATGCAGAGATAAAACATAGCTGTTAAAAATAATTGAATCATGCATGGTTACAGAGTTTCTGTTTTGGGTGGTGGAAAGCTTCAGAAACAGTGGTGATGGTCGCACAAGCTTGGTAAAGTAATTAATGCCACTGAATCGTCCACCTCAAAATGGTTAAAATTGTAAATTTTATGTTATATATATATATATATATATATATATATTATGATACGAACCGCTGTTGGCTGACATTGTTTTTCCCTGTCGTCTTCCCGTCGTTGGCCTGGTGCAGAGAAAACTGCTTCCCACTCAAAGCCGAGAAGGCCCTTTGCCTGTGGAGGGTCCCTTGGGAGGCCCCACGGCAGCCAGCCGTGTTCCAGCCCCAAGAGTGGAGGGATTCAAACGTGGCAGCATCTTACAAGGTTCACGACGGGCCCAGGCGGCCAGACAACCCAGCGTCTCTTCCGGTGGAGACCAGAGCACAGACTTCCCCCGGGGCCCCGCCCACAGCCGCTGCGCGCGCACCTGCATGCAACTACCCAGCATGCACTATTCTCGGGCACGGTCCTGGTGTACTTTTAACTCAGTGGGAAAAAACTCGTTTTAAAATGCGGAGTCACAAAATTCACAATAATACAACCAGGCAGACCCTGAAGTTGCGTGTCTGCTCCCATCTCATCGATTCCCCACTCCCTCCCAAAGGAAACCAGTTTTATTAGTTTTTGATGTATTCTTCCAATGCCTATCTCAGGCACATCTATTACCATTTTCTCCCTTATTTAAAGTGTTGAATTCTTAATTTTTCTCTCTTGAGTTCCTCCTCATTTATTGTCACTTGTACCTAACTCCTCCTGGGACGGGGGTACTGGGGGGCTGGGAGGGGTGAGAGGGAGGTAGAGGCAGGAGAAGGGTGAGGGTGCCGGTAAGACCCTTGGAATGCAGGGACCTGGGGTTTGCAGACCTCTGATTGTCGTGGATCCCTTCGGTCAGGCTCTATACCTAAGGAAAAGGAATCCAGAGGACATTGTAAAGAGGGTCAGGCCTCCGCTAGAATTCCAAGATGGTTAATTAGACTCAGCACACAAATCCTCTAAGGGCAGAGGTCTTTTTTTTTTTTTTTTTTTTTGAAATAAGGATGTTGTTGGGCAGAAAACTGTGGCCCAAGGCAAAACCCAACCCAGGAGGATAGGTAGATATCAGATGGGTTGAAGTGGATGCAGGAGCTGGCAGGCCAGCACTGGAGCACAGCGTTCCTCCAGGTGCTCGGGGGCCTGGGGCCAGGGCCCGATGAGCCACATCATCTTCTGCGGAGACCTGGAAGGGAAGGTGATGTCAAATGTCCAGTGTGATCCAGCCACCAAGTCTCTGGACTTTTACCCCTGTGAAGACCAGAACTGTTCTGCCCACTGGGTGGGAGCCAGTCAGTCAGGGGGAGAGGGCTGCCTCAACTCCTCTCCTCTCTTAGCTGTGGCTGGGTTCCTTGGTGGTGGTGGTGATGTGTGTGTATGTAGAACAGGGGTGGGCATTGATAACAGAATACAGAGGAAGTGGGATAGCCAAGGGCTTTCCTGGAGGCCTGGGCAAAGCCTCCCACAGGGACCGGCCACCCTTGGTAAAGGACTTTGTGGGAAGTGACCTCACCTGGGGTTGTGGGGGCAGTCCTCTGGAATAAGGGGTGACTTCTGCCTTGGTTGGAACATCCTGGCTGGATGTTCATATCCTAAGCTTTAGGCAGACTTCAGGGCTGCCCAACAAGTGGGCTAAGAAGCAGAACGTATTATCTATAAGAACATACATGACAAGTGGGTTTATCCTGAATGTATCTGAATATGCTTGTTGGACAATAATTTCACTTATGTGGAGAATGTTGACCTTTTCATAGCCTGAATGTGGCTACTTTCAATGATCTTGCCTTTTGGAGATTGGGAACAGGAAGGTGGAAAGGCCATCCTCCACTTGGCTTCTGTCCCTCTACCCAGGACTCTGTCCTGCCTGAGGATTCCTGCCTGAGGAAGAGTTAAAGAGACTCCTCCCTGGGTTTGAGTTACGGCCTCCTCAACTGTGGGTAACAGTACAAACTGGTCACCTGGAGAAGGGCTCTCCCTTTGCTTGGGCCTGTATGTTTGGGGGAGAGTACAGAGGGCTTTGTGAGGAGGGTCAGGCGTCTGTTTAACCTTGACTTGCTTACTTAGATCCAGAACACAAATCATTGGGGCACCTGAGTGGCTCAGTTGGTTAAGCATCCAACTCTTAATTTCGGCTCAGGTCATGATCCCGGGGTTCTGGGATCAAGTCCCACATGGGTCTCCACACTGAGCCTAGAGCCCGCTTAAAATTCTTTCTCTCCCTCTGCCTCTCTGCCCCACTCATGCTCTCTCTCTTTCTTAAATAAAAACAAATTTAAAAAGATGTCTTAAACCTCCATGACCAAAGTGTCCAGGAGTATAGGTATAGGTTTTATTTCCTCCCATGTAAAAGTACCCACTAAGCCCCGTAAGAAAAGGGGAAAGGCAGAGGCACCAGGAGCTGCCCCAGTGAAGCCCGGTACCACCTGCACCCACGGCAGGCACAGGACAGAGATGAAGGCAAGTGGTGCAGAAGGTTGGTTGGTGGCGCTTGGCAGGCTGTCTGAATCCTGCCGGCCACCCTCCTCCAGGGGGCTAAGTGCAGGGGGCCTGGCAAGTGCACTGCCTGGCAACTCTCTCACAGAATGGGCAGGATTGGGCCTCAGGGTCTTATTGTCCCAGAGTTCAATCTCCCGGCACCAGTCAAGTTGCCTTAACTCATCCTGAAGTGGGAACAAGTCCAGAGACACGACATTCCCTCTGACAACTTAGGATTATACAGAAAACTTGCCTAGAGTCGTACATGGGAACAGAGGAACAGGAGCATAGCAGGTGCAGCGTCAGTCTAACCATTCTGTAAGGTGAAGAGAGGTTTTATTTCAGGGGAACGACAGCCCCGGAAGGAGGGGATGTAAGTGGCCATATGATGTCTGGTCAGGGAAGCCGAGGCCTCCCCATGGCCTGTGGGTGAGGGTTACAGCCATGCCATCGTCTCTCCTTGTCCTCCGTGGATCCAGGCAGTACGTGAGGAAGAGGGTTCGGGGCAGAGCGAAGGTGGGTCCCACAGAGCCAGCACTGGGAGAGGCAACGGGGGTGTGAACCAGATGGTTCTCCTTGGTTTCCTAGCTCTGTGAAGATGCAGATGGTGTCCTGCAAAAGCACGTTTCTGTCCCTTCCTGCCAGACATCAAGACACCCTTCCTCCCCGCACCCACCTCCCCACTATCACCCAGAGTCCCTTATCCACTTCTGGTGGCAGGGAAGCCAGCTGGTTCTGGGTGAGGCCCAGCAGGGCCAGAGATGAGCGAGTCGGGGAGTCCCGGCTTAAGAGGAGGGGCTGGAGCTCCTCTGGATCCCTTCTGACTTGACTTTCAAACGTTGAACTTGGGGGAAGCCAGTGAAATAAGAAGCACAGAGGCGAGCCGAGGGAATATGATTACCCTCCTTCATTTGTCCAGTTCATTGGAGCAATATGGGTCAAAAAATGCAGTCCTGGGTTGATGGGAGCTTTGGTCTCTCAAAGGGTCCTAGGTGGCTATCAGGGAGGGGGGGCTCCAAATGAAGAGAGAGGCTGTGGTGAGCAGAGAGGTGATCCCGACAATGCCTGGAACAGGCAGGGAGAGGTGGTGAGGGAGGAGGGGTTTAGGAAAGGCTCAGGGGAGAGTAGAGGCAAGAAGATGAAATGCAGCCCAGAGCAGCCCTCCACCCTGGGGCCTGAGCAATCGCAACTTGGGGTCCTGCTGCCTCCAGAACTCAGGTTTGGGCCCACCTACAAATCCTACTAATGACAATGGCGACCATGTGTGCCAGTCTCACTCAGTCCTCACAGCGATAGAATAAGGTAAGTGTTCTGATTTCAATTGTATACAGGAGGAAACAGAATCAGAGAGAAGCAAAAAGCTGCCTGAAAAGTCACATGGCAAGTGGTAAAGCCAGGGTTCCAAGCAGAGTCTGACACAAAACTCCACCCTCTGACCGCCATTCCTCCATTACTGCACCTACTGGGATGTTAGGTCACAGGGAGAAAGGAGCCCTTCCTTCCTGATGGCTGCTTGCCTAGCACACACAGCTGTGGCTGGGGGATGGTCGGGAGGGTGCTGTGTGCTGGGCACCCTGAGACACGCTATGGGGACTCTCAGAAGCCTGAGGTGCAGGGGCATTTTTTAAGAGCTTGTGTGCTACTGGGTTCTCCACAGAAGGAGACGTTAGGCAGTGGAAGGCGGATGGCCACTGGGGCCGGGGGTCTCGGGTGGAGAAGGTGGCCAAACAGGGAGGAGAGAGGAGCAGCCTGGACCAGGCTGACGAGGGAGGAAGAGGTGCTGGCTGGCTTTGTCACTGCTGTCTGGGACATGCCTAGGTCAGTGCCTGAGGTTCAAGGACTAGGGGCCATTTCCATTCTGAACAAATAGGGCTGGGCAGGGGGGTGGGGGTGGGCTGGGGTTGGGCTCCTTATGCTTTTTCTTGCTTTTGTGCTGTCAGGAGCTCCTGGCCTCAGATACTTATGGTTTGGTCCTCTTTTCCCGGAAATGATCAGTGATCTCTGAGCAGTACTTGTAAACTTGAGTATAGAAAATGGGATGAGAAGCTTTGACAGTGGAAGAAGCTTCTCTCTGGAGAAACCTCAGGGATCCGGACTGGCATGATGCAGCTTAGGGGGCTGACAGTGTGTAGGGTGCCAAGGGCTGTGACGGTCACAGAAGCTCATGGGTACTGAGTTGATGGACCTGTGATCTTGACCACTGCTCCTGTCCTCCCGTCCCTGCCCATCTGGACATAGAAGGTGTAGTAAGACCCGAGGCCTGGGGCTGAGGCTGAGGGCACTCAGGTGCCACCAGGGAGAAGAACTGGGCCAGGGCTGTGACCCTCACGTCGCCCGGGGCTGCACAAAGATATGGAGCAGCCCAACCTCCCAGAGGAGCCATCTGAGAGGCAGGGATAGTGGGCCTGAGCCACTTTGCAGGGGAGGAGATGGCTTGAGGTTGGGGTGGGTGTGGTGACGAGACAGAAGAGCTTCAGGTTACTGTTCCCAGAGGATGACTGGTGGCCGTGCAGTGGCCAATGGCCACCAGGGCTGAGGTTGAAGCTGTGCCCACGGCACTACCAGAGGCCTGCAGGGGCAGAGTGTCTGAGCTCTGCAGGCCAGGCTGCCCACTGCCCACCCAGCTGTAGTCACACTGGCCCCGAGAAGGGGAGGGGGTGTCTCCCTCTCTCTCTCAGACACACGCAGAGTCCCGCACACAGATCCATCCTCATCCTCACCCTCCCCGGACGCTCCCTTTCACGCACAAAGCTATATCCGGGTTCTCTGGTCCACACTCCATTCCTCTCCTGGTTTTGCGGCGTCTGCCAGGTTCTGATCCCCAAACTCTCTCCTCTTCTGTCTCTTCCCAACGTGCAAGGGCTGGCAGTGTGTTCAGGTCTCCTCAGGCTTTGGAGGGTTGGTGATTTAACCCAGAACTACAGGTGGGGACACCAGGGGCCTGGACAGTGAGGGGGTGGGGGTGGGGGGCAGGGAGCAGGGCGGAAGCCTGGGTTGCTCCCTGTGAGGCTCCCTGGAAGCGGGCTGGGCCACTTCCGCCTCAGGGGCGGCAGCAGCTACTATCTTCACATCCCCTCTCCCAACAAACAACACATCCTCCCTGGGTGCGAGTTCTGACTGAGGTAGCAGGGCGGGCAGGGGGACAGCAGGCAACATGGCGGAGGAGACCTATTAGTGCAGAAGCAGGAAGGGAGAAGCAGCTGGTACATCTTGGTGTTGAAAATGGACATTCTGGGGGCGCCTGGGTGGCTCAGTCGGTTAAGCGGCCGACTTCGGCTCAGGTCACGATCTCACGGTCCGTGAGTTCGAGCCCCGCGTCGGGCCCTGTGCTGACCGCTCAGAGCCTGGAGCCTGTTTCCGATTCTGTGTCTCCCTCTCTCTGACCCTCCCCTGTTCATGCTCTGTCTCTCTCTGTCTCAAAAATAAATTTTAAAAAGTTAAAAAAAAATTAAAAAAAAAAAAAAAAGAAAATGGACATTCTGGGAAATAAAAAGGAGCGTTCACTCTTAAATCCGTGCCCAGCTGCCCCCTCCTCAGGTGAATAACAGAGCATTCTGTGGGATTTCTATTTCAAATTCCTCATTTATTTTGACATTCACTTGGTTGTGACTCCAAGTTATCAAAGATGCAGGACAGGAAATGTGCAGCAGGAGCAGTGAAATGGCGGTGGAGACAAGATGGCGGAGAGGACAGGGTGCTCCCAGCCTCTCCTTTTCTTCCTGTTAGGGAACAATTTGAAAGGTGTCCAAAGAGTGTCCCATAGCACAGACTCCATAGCTAAAAAGTGCAGCACAATTGAATGGGTGGGCTTCCTCTTCCATAGGTTAGACCGTCACAGCTCCAGGGAGACAGACAGGCAATCTGGAGACTGTGTCCTGTGCACTGTGGGGCTGTGTGGGGAAGGGCCATGGCCCATCATCCCTCCAGTGCCCAAAACCCAGATTTTGGTGTGTAGATTGATAAGATTTAGGCTAAGAAAGCTATAGGAGGAGAGGGGACTGTCTACGATGCTTTTCACTGAGGGACCCCGATAGATCGATGCAAGAAGCAGGTGATAGTTGACTGGGCTGTCTTGATTTCTCCAAAGGCAGGAGGTACAAAGGAGGGACAGCCCTTGCTGTGGCTGATTGGCTGTGAAATTCCCAGGCGGGGAGGCACTGGGGCTGGTCATCGGGAAGCCACAATGGCTGCTAGACCCAGAAGCTCATGTCAAGGGGGTGTACCTGGGCCCAATGAGGACTGCTCAGGGGATGGAGCAGGTTAAAGTTGCTGCCCTAGGCTGGTCCCTCTGGTCTGGGAGAGAGAGCTCATCACCCCCACCCAGAGCTGCCTCCCGATGTTAGGAAATGCTACTGTTTGAAATCACTCAGTAGGATCAGACATGGTTGCTTTTCCCTGACCATGAAAATCATTTTGCCTGCTAAACCTGTGTTTCACCGTGGTCCTTCAGCCCTCAACACACATCCTTGCACACTGGATCAGGCCGTCGGTAAGTACATCCAGCCCCTGCCAGGGTGAGGGCAAGGAAAGCAGCATAGCGGGCAGGTCTCTTCGGGAAGTCCTGGCTGTTTGGAGTACTAGCGGGCTCTTAGGTCTATCTGGGCAGGTCTCATTTTCCTGGAGAAAATGGGGTCTCGGAGACGACAAATGACTGGCCCTAGAGCTAATGAGTGACCAGAGTGTGTGTGCCAGACCCCCAGGTCCTCTGATTCTTCAGCCAGTGTGCACTAATTACAGAGGAGATGCAAGGTGACAAGTGTCTCCAGACAGAGTGGAGCAAGAAGTGTGGTGAATTCTCTCCCTGCCCCGCTCTCTCCCAGCAGCACCTGGCCCTTTCTCAAACGCAAAATTGGGATTCCAGCAAAGGGGCCAGCTCTTCCCCTGCCCCACCCTCTGCAGCATTCTGTGATGCCACAGTGGTGGGGAGGGGGGTAGGTATGCCCTTAGAAGGGGGGAGCAGCCACCCCTTACTGTAGAGGAAACCAGAAAACCCATCAGGTGCTTTCCTTCAAATGGCATAAGGCCACAGCCTAGTTCTAAGTGGGGACTGAGGGCGGGGCTTGGACAATTAACAGCACCCCCCCCCCCCCGCTGGAGACTGGCATGGGGTTGGGGGGAGCAGCGGTGGGAGGGAAGCAAGCCCGGAATCCATGGAATCCAGCTACCAGGGAATGTCCCCTGGGAGACTCTGCAGGCTCTCCCGACACCAGCCAGCTGGTTGCCGTGGGGACCGGCCACCTTAATCACCTTTCACTCCTGCTGTCTGTGGGTCAGTTCTTCCTTTCTAGCTGGAACATCAGAGACCCTTCCCTCTGCAGCTCCCAAAGGTGGCAAAGCCCCTGGTGTGTGTGTGTGTGTGTGTGTGTTCTCCACCAACTGGTGGAGAACACACACACACACACACACACACACCCTCACAACACTGCTCCCGCACGCTGCGCTCAGGGAGGTGGGCCGGGGCCCCAGAGACCATCAGCAAGTAGTTCTCCTTCGCTAAGCTGCTCAAACTCAGCAGCAAAACTTTGAACAAGGTTCTCCGGCAGGGGCAGCTGGTTCCCAAGGCCGAGAACGGGGATCTGCGGGGAGACAAGGCTAGACATGACCCTTTCGGTGCATCCCCCACAAACAACCTTATGCTGTGACCTTGAAAGTCAACTCAACGTGTCCCACGAGGAAGGGGGCCGGTACAGCTGTTGTGTGTTCTGGAATCAATGCCCATTATTGGAGCAGATGCAGAGGCTGCGGCCCTCGTGATGACCAAATACGAAACTAGACCGCGAACTACTTCTTGGATTCCTTGTAGCTCGCGGGTCCTGGGGAGGTCCCCGGAGCACCTCCTTCTCCCTCCTCAGATTCTCACGTCTCCCCTGGCCCTGGGCCCCTTTCTTGTCCATCCCCCAAGGAGTCTGGAGGCCTCTGGGGCCTTTGCTTAGCTTTCCTGGTGCGCCTCCTCCCGCCGTCCACCAAAGCTCGGGGAGCGAGGGGAGCGAGAGCGGTTATGACAGGGCCAGAGCCGGCAGAGGACCGTCCCAGCACGGAAGCCTGCAAAGCCACCCGCTCCACCTGCCAGCCCCCACCTCTGAGCCCCGGGGCCGGGCCCTGCCCTGGTCCTCACTGCACTCAATAGCTTGGGTTCCACCGTGGGGCAAGAAAAGCCAAAAAAAAAAGAAACTGAGACAGTCCTCGTGGGCTGTTGGAGGGGATCACCTGCTGCCCCCATGGCTCCTGCTGGGAGAGCAGCATCGGTACGCGGAGGGGTCAGGGGTGAACGGGGTTACACGTCTGTACTAATAGCCCTTGGATTGGTGAAGGCCTCACGCCCGGAGCCTGGCCACGTCACCGGGTAACTCTGGGGTACTGCCAGCTTGAGGGTCGGGGGTCCCCCTTCCTTGTAGTATGTAGGAGCAAAGGAGAGCCTCTCGCCTCCGCCCCCGTTGGGTACCATGTCAGCCGTCCGTATGTAGAAGGGGGAGCTGTACGGGGAGCAGGTGGTGCAGTGGCCGGCTGCCGCCCCACACGGCTGGCCGCAGGGCTCGCTGGTGAGAGGCACCAGGCTGCCTCGGCCGTCCAGGGCTTGGGAGCTACAGGCATTGCAGGTGGGGCCTCGGGGGTGTGTGGGCAGGTCGTGCTCTTCCTCCTCGTCGTCTGCATCCTCGGCCCTGCTCTTCTTGCAGCAGTAATACTGAGGGGAGAGTGCGGAGGGATGCCTGAGGGCTGGAGGCTCCCCTTCCAGCACACAAAGGCACCCGCGCCCCTGTCCACGGAGGACCCTGTGCAGAGAGCTTCCTGGTGTCGAGACTAAAACGCAACACCAGACGCCCACGTTCCACCAACACACAGTCCCAGCCTTGCGAGACCAGTACCTTCCCTCTTCCTTCCCCCTGCTTCCCGGCACGTCAGCTCCGGGCTGTGGTTGAGAGAGGCGGGGCGGCAGAGAGGAGGGGCATGTATGTCCTATCGAGGACAGGACTGGGGCAGCTGGGAGCAGTTTTCCGTCTCCCCAGAAGGATGCCCTTCCCACCACTCCTGAAAGCTCAGATACGCAGGACACACAACACAGTGACCCAGCATCTTCCCAGCACGCTGCCTTTGGGGACCCCAAAGTGTACAGGGTGTGGGGGCTGCATGGCTCCCTCTGGCCACCCCCAATTCCCAGCCCCCTTAACGTATGCCTCCCACATTCCATGGCTTTGGGCTTTGTCACCCTCCAAGTGGGCCCCCCGTTTCTCCCCCCGGTGCCCCCGGGGACTGACCTGGAGTCTACAGTAGCACAGGACGGCGATGATGCAGAGGAGAATGACCGTAGCTAGGATTCCGCCAGTGATCACAACTGTTCCCGCTGTCATCCGCCCGATGCCCCATCAAACTCTGCAAAGATGGGTGCGGAGAGGTGAGGGGCGGCCACACTGGCCGTGGGGCGGGGAGGCCTCCTGGAACTTTCTACACAGTTGGAGGCTGGGCGGACCTGAGGGCAGCTGGAATAGGAGGGGCCCCGGGGACTTCCTGTGCCTGGGCCAGCTGGACCCGAAGGCCTACGGCTGCAGGAGGGAAGAGAGGAGGCAGAGTGCTCACTGAGGACATAATTCTGCTCTCTGCTTCTGTTCAAAGGATCTTGCTGTCTTTCTCTAGTTCTCTTCTCCTTCTCCACACACTCACCCCATGACTCCAAGACATAAAGACAACGGCTTCCTCTCCTGAGGGCTTAGTCTGTGGCACTGCCCTAAATTTTCCCTGGCTGTCTCCGTTAATCCTCAAAATTCCTCTTGGGATAGTTATCCATTATCCCCGTTTCACACACGGTGAACCGAGGCTTTGATTGGTTTGGCTGAGATCCTGTCCAGCCTGGTTCGCCCCTGACGCCATGCTCTTAATCCCTGCCCTCCAGGACACAAACAGCAGACTCCTGAGCCTTTGACCCAGGTGGAGGGGACAGGGACCGAATGCGAAAAGTTCTGCCCGGTTCTGCCCTGGCTCAAACCCACACTCCTTTTGGGGGCATCTCTCCTCTCTTTCCAACTCTTATGGAAAACAAGGGCAAGGTAAGCCCAGGGGGAGTGGGCAACGGGCAGCATTCTGGCTCCCGGAAGCTGGTGGCGAGGCCGGAGGACGGGTCCTGCTAATGCGGATAATGGGCCAGGGGTGAGCTCTGGACGTGAGGCTGTGTGGCCTCAGGCAGACTCCCTTTCGGGCACTGAAGGGGGACTTCCCACCCTCGCGGGCACTTGGGGACCATGGCTGGCCCTGCTAATGGAGCGGGATGGTGGGAGGAGACTCGGCATCTTGAGGAAGGAAGAGTGACCATGAGCACTTACGTTCAGTAAAGGGAACAGTGACCTGCAAGACAATAAAAGGGACAGAGATGTTGGAAGAAGTGTTACCCCTGAAAAAGGCCCCCCCAAGGGTTAGATCGGTCCCTAAGGCCCCCCCTTACCTCACCTTGCTTTCCCCTCTGTGTGGTCCACCACCGAGAAACCCACACGTCCCCAGCCCGGTCTCCAGCTATGCCTCCCACTACTGATAGGTAGACGCTTCACTCGCACGTCCCTCTGGTATCTCACACTCAACTGTGACGGCCTAAGTCATCACCCTCTTTCCAGAGGGCTGCTCCCACCTCTAGCCTCTCACCAGGGCTGCCACGAGGGGCCTGGAGGGATGTTCGTCACTCAAAGGGCAAGTGGGGCCGGAACGCAAGCTGCGGTCCCCTGAGGAAGGTGTACGCCCTGCCGTGTTCACCTGGCGGAAGGAGCGCTTCCTCCTCACCCAGGTCCCTCCTGCCCCCCACCGTCATACACCCTGACATGCTTTGCCCTGCCCCGGTTCCCTGCGTGCTCACCACCAATTTATCTTCCCTCCCCACCTCCCACTGCCCCCCTATGTGAATCTTCCGTCCACCAGGAAGGCCCAGTTCCTCCTAAGAAGCTTAGAGCCTCGGGATGAAAAGACACTTCACATACTGGATGATACGGTGTAAGACACACAGACCAGGGGCTGTGGGGACACAGAGGAGGGAGCGGCTAACTACTCAGGGAAGGTTCCCTGGAAGATGTTACACTTGAGCTGAGTCCTAGAAGCCGACAGGGAGCTTGTCCAGTAGACGAGTGCAGAGGGCTGGATGAACAGCCCAGGCATGTGAACGACCACAGGGGGTTCCAGGACCTGTAGCGAATCTGCAAAGGCTCAGGCACGGTAGGCAGGAAGTGGGAGAGGCTGTGAGCCAGGCAGGGAATTGGCATTTAACTCTCTTCGAGGCGAGGGGGTTTCCTGAAGAACTCTGGGTAGAGGAGTGCATGAACCCGCTTTCTCCACCTGTTTAGATCCTACCCACCATCCAGGGCTCCGAGAGACCTCCCTGACCTCCCCATAGTGGTGTTCTCTCTCTAGACTCCTACTGCAAAGCCTTTCCATGGGCCACTTTTTTTTTTTAAGTTTATTTATTTATTCTGAAAGAGAGAGAGAGAGAGAGAGCAAGCAGGGGAGAGGTGGAGAAAGAGGGAGAGAGAGAATCCCAAGCAGGCTCCGCACCAGCAGCACAAAGCCCAATGAAGGGCTCTAACTCACAAACCACGACATCATGACCTGAGCCAAAATCAAGAGTCAGATGCTTAACCGACTGAGCCACCCAGGCTCCCCTTCCATTCATTGGCCACTTTTCTTTTTCTTTTTTTCTTTTTTTTTTTTTTTTTTAATGTTTATTTTTGAGAAAGAAAGAAAGCACGAGCAAGGGAGGGGCAGAGAGAGAGGGAGACACAGAATCTGGAAGCAGGCTCCAGGCTCCGAGCTGTCATCACAGTGCCTGACGCGGGCTTGAACCCAGGAAGTGTTGAGATCAAGACCTGAGCAGAAGTCGAGCTTAACCGAGCTAGCCGCCCAGGCTCCCCCATTGGCCGCTTTTCAAATCTTGTCCCGGTAAAATGCTTGTCAAGTTTCACATGGGAACATCTTAACTCCTCCAGTACTTTAGAAGTCCTTTGGGATCAGGAGCTGTGTCCCCTACTGCTTCCTACGCCTGCAACATTGTACACAGTGCTGGGTGCCAAGTGGGTACTTGATAATCACCTCGCAGTGCAGCGTTTCCTTCATGGGCCTGGCAGTTATGACTCGGACCCACCACCAGGGGGCAGCAAGTTGTATCTCTCGGCTCGCTTCCCATTTTCAGACCTGAGCATCACTGTTCCAGACCAAGTTGACTTTGCCCAGATGCACGGTGGGCCATGCTTCAGGGCTTCACTGGGCATTCGCTGGGTTTGGGGGCGGGCGGCGGGTGAGGAGACGAACCTCAGCTTTAGGAGAATGTATGTGCCCTCATTACAACATCAGTCCACTTCCCCTGCTTCCCCTGCTTGCTCACCAGGGAGGGCTGTTGAAGAGACAGAGGCCTGTGGAGTGACCTGAAGTTGGAGGCAGCAGTGACCCACTCTACCTGAAAGTCTCGGCCTCGTCCCCTGGGATGAGCTGAGCCCGTTTTAGGATACGGCGAATTATGAAGCTATATAAGAACAGTGCCCTCCCCTCCTTCTGACCTCCACGCCTGGCCTCCCCTCTCTCAGTACCCTGATGCTGTACGGCACAAGTGACCTGGAAACGGGGAGCACGGCAGGGCAGGCAGAGGCGCACATCTGAAGACCCATCTGAGGTCCAGCTGTGCCATTTAGCAGCCACCCCATCTTCGAAACTGACCTCCTTTCTCGCTTGTAAAAGAAAGATTAAAAAAAAAAAAAACTCAGCTTACAAGCATGATTGTGAGGAAAAAGTGAGATTCGTGTGTGCAAGAGTCCCTTGGAAACTCCAAAAGATCCTGCAAACACAGCTATTTGCGGGAAAAAGGAAGGCCCAGATGTTGTCTGTGTCTGATTAAATCTGGCCTTAAAATCATAAGCCACGAAGGCACAGATAAAGGGCGGGCAGGGAACGAGCCAGGTCCCAGCCACTCTCCCTGAGGGCCCCCTACGAATGGTACAATTTGGCATTGAAATTCCCATAACCAGTGGCTCCTATTATTTCCGGTGGGTTCAGGTTCTCTCTGCAACTCGATGCAAAGGACAGCACTCTACAGTCTACAAGTGTGCTTCCATTTACGGCCCCTCCTGCAATAGGCAGGCTCTGAGATGGCCTCTGGCAGCCATGCCTCGGGTAGTCGCCTTCCCTAGAGGGTGGGTGCCCTCTGTGACTTACTTCTAACCAAGAGAACACAGCAAAGATGACGGGATGTCGCTTCTGTGAATAGATTATGTGGCATTCTGACTACCTTCTTGCTAGCCAACTCCTTCCCTTGCTGGTTTGGACGCAGCACGTCGCCATGCTGGGAGGCCCATGTGGCAAGGAACAGAGGGTGGCCTCTGGCCCTCAGTCCAATGACCTAAATGGAACTGGAAAATCGCACAAGTGAGAGTGGAAGCGGGTCCTTCCCCAGTTGAGCTTTGAGATGAAACTGTAGCCCCAAGACGCCTGAATGCAGCCTTATGACAGACCCAGAGACAGGAACCCGCTAGCCACGCCTGGATCCCTGACCCACAGAAACCGCAAGGTAATCAGTGTGTGTTGTTTCAGCTGCCAAGTTTGTAGTAGTCCCATTGTACAGCGAGAGATAACTAATACACCTCAGCACCACGCAAAAACCCCACATGCAGGAGAGGAAGCCAGACCATTAAATAAATGATGTGCCTAAAGTCAAGTGTCTGAGTCAGGACCCAAGGGCCAGTGCCATAAAGTCTCCATAATACCCAGCTGCCTTCTGAGGAGCTCCCAAAGGACAGGAGAAAGAGGTCCCCTCCCGGGGCCTAGTGGATCTGAACAGATGGGTTCAGGGGTGGCCAAGTCAGGGACCAAGGACGGCCAAAGAGGACAGACCCGTTGCCCGCTAAAGACTCCCGGGCCTGCCCTCTGTGACCAGGACTTTCTGGACTTCCTCCCCAGGAACACCCCTCGCTACCCAGGGCCCGGACACCTTCTCCTGGGGACAGAGGGTTGGCCTGAGCCACACACTCACGTGAAACAGCTGGGGCAGCAATGGCTCAGTCACACAGGCTGTGCCTGAGCAGACAGCGGTTGGGGGTGCGTCATGGCCAAGGACACCAGTTCCTGCCAGAGGAGAGAGGGGAAGATCAGTGAGAGCTGGAGAGAGAGGCCAAGAGGACGAACTGACCCCAAGATTCTGAATGGACACCCCCCAGAGGGCCTTGGCTCTCGACCTCCATGGCTGCCTCAGTCTCTGAGGCTCCTAGCCCAGGAGCCCGAGGACGGACCTGTAAGGCCACATCCTATCCCGTCTTTGTTTGCTGCCCTCAGCGCTGCTGTCCGGACCCCGCTGGCCAACACAGGACACTGGGCACGAGCTCCTGCCTATTCTGGGAAGTGAGGCTCAATGGGGGGCAGGGAGTCGCTCACGCTCCTGGAGAATTCTGGGCTGTGCCCTGGCGAACGTGTCCTTGTTGCCTGCACGGCTGGTCCTTTTCTCCACGGCCCCACACACTCTTCCCCATACCCTTCCCCACTCTTCCCTGGGCCTGCCCGTATTCCCAGTGCCCAGAGCCACACACTCCTTCCTCTTACTCCAATATCCTGACCTCCCCCAGGACAACATACCAACTGGACGGTCGGATGAGCAAGTTCACGCTGGTGGGCTGATGGAGAAGGGGGAGGCAGGATCCTACCAGGACATTTAGGAATCCAGTCTAGGCTAATTACTGGGGCTCCCTTCAAACGAAAATTCCCTAAATTATTTACAGGGGAGTCTGGGACCGAGAGTACAGGAGTGGGAAGAGGAAGGATGCCCTCTGGGGAGGCTTAGCCCTGCTCATTGTCCTGAGGGGGAAGGCCCCACTGGGTGTCTTTGTATTGGGAGGGAACCCAGCCGTTAAGTGGACCCACAGCATCACCTTCCACAGGGGATGGGCTGGCCTCCTCAGGGTTCTCTGCCTCAGCCAGAAGCTGGGGGTCAAAGGGCAGACATTAGCATGCCTCCGGGCCCTGTGCTCATCTGAGTTCAGCTGGTGTCAGGAGCAGATTTCTGGGAGAAGTTGAGAAAGGCAGATGTTCACCTCCAGACTCAACCCATCCCCTCCTTCACCTCCCTTCTAGGTCTAGGCCTTACTGCCTGGAATCTGCCTGGAGTGTTTCAGGCACCCCGGCTTTCTTTTCTCAAAGATGTTCTCACTCTAATACGGAAATCACAGGTAGCTGGATGTCAGAGTGGGACTCTTCTTAAATTTTTTTTTTAATGTCTATTCGGTTTTGAGAGAGCGCGGTGGGGGAGGGGCAGAGAGGGGAGGACAGAGGATTCAAACGGGGCTCTGCACTGGCAGCAGTGAGACTGATGTGGGGCTTGAACTCAGGAACTGCGAGATCATGACCTGAGCCGAGGTCGACGCTCAACTGACTGAGCCACCTCGGCGCCCCCTTATCTAAGTCTGATTGAGATGCCAATTGATAGAAATCAGAAGACTAAAGTAAGGTTGGGACAGGTCCCTCTTCCCTGGCCGAGAGCAGGGAAGTGTACATGGGAATGTCAAAACGTCTGTTTCAGGATCCAGGAAACTTTCTCCCACTTTGTAGAATACAGATGGGCCAAAAATTTGGAGAAGATTTGGTGCAGAAGATTTCCTTGACAAGAGCTGTTGCTGAGCCACGAAATCTTCACTCTAACCCCCAAGGGGCGGGGCCGAGGGGCAGGCAGAGGTTGGCTGTCCTGCGTCCTGTCCAGTAGGGCCACCTGGAGGCACGAGAAAAGCCCAGTCCACCAGGCTGGAGCTGGACATCCTGACGCCCGGGGGCTGGGCAAGGAGTCGCAAGGGCCTCCTGGGACAGAGAGATGTGTTTGCCTGGGGTAAAGGGGCTGCCGGAGAGAGGGGCCCAGCAGGGACCCTCAAAAGTGCCCACAAAAAACATCCACAAAAGCAAGAGCCCAGGAGGCTTCCCCGGATCTCTAACCAGTAAGGACTCCCCATTTCAATCTGGCAGCTAGTGAAACAGCAGCTCTTGGGGGCAGCGGGAGGAAGGCAAGAGGTGGGGGAGTGTGACAGCAGAGGGACACGGCCCATCTCCCCAGTTGCTTCCAACCCAAAGCAGATCCAAACTGGCAGAAAGGAGGAGCATAATACTGTCAATTGTTCAATGATTCCAATTTCTAAGTTGAGTCTGTAGCTACAGCTGAGAGGCACCACAGATTATCACCTAAGAGTGGGTGACCAGCAATGGGACTGGCCCAAGTTTTTATCTAGGGGCAGGGGGAGATTTCTTCCACTGAATACATTTTTTTTTTTCAACGTTTATTTTTGGGACAGAGAGAGACAGAGCATGAACGGGGGAGGGGCAGAGAGAGAGGGAGACACAGAATCGGAAACAGGCTCCAGGCTCTGAGCCATCAGCCCAGAGCCCGATGCGGGGCTCGAACTCACGGACCGCGAGATCGTGACCTGGCTGAAGTCGGACGCTTAACCGACTGCGCCACCCAGGCGCCCCCCACTGAATACATTTTAACATGAAGGGATTCTCAAAGGAAAAAAAAAAAAAGCCAAAGTTGTTCGTTGAGCACAAATCATGCAATATGCACGTTTAACCTATTAGTTATTGACAGAAAAACACATGGAAATGGAAGGACTCTAAGGGATCTGGCCCGGTTTTCTATTTTCTAGATGAAGAAGCCAAGTTCAGAGAGGACAAGTGACTGGCTTAACCACACACAGCAAAATAGAGGTGGAGCAGGAGAGGCACTGGGAGTGGAGCCTCCTGGCGTCAGGCCAGGGCCCTGCCATCAGGCTGCTGTCTCTCCTTCCAGAAGATCTGCACTAACTACACCAGGAGCTACGGTGTCCTGAAGCAGGGTCTCTCAAATCAGCTGGACGGTAACAATCACCGGAGTCGGGTGTTAAAAGACGGAGAGTCCAGACCTACCGAGGCATCTCCAGAGGAGGGGCTCGGGGACCTGCCTTTTTCACAGGTTCGAGTCTTCCCATCTGGCCCTTTTAGGAAATGATGTAGGAACGAAGGTCTTTGGGAGGACTTCAGGCAGCAGGCAGCAAGGAGGCAGGTGACTTTGCAGAGTCTGTAGCATCATCTGACGCCCATAAGATTGGCTCCGGATTCTGCATCCTTTGGGCAAGTGGGCCAGGAGGCAGGAGGAAGAGGGAGGTGCGGAAGAACCAGGGTACCTGGCAACCCTGGGTGGGGTGGGGCCAACAAAGACGCCAGGGTGGGGGATCTTGAAGGCCATTCTTCTGGTAGAGGCCGGTGGGGGGATTAACGGCCAACCTGATAGGACGCGTTGGGAAGTGAGTGTCCCACTCCTCACAAGGCCAAGTGCCTGTGCTGTGTCTGAAGGGCCCCTGCCCCGAGTGACTTCAGCTCACTGATGCAGGGTCACCTCCTCGCTGCCTGAGCGATGCTGGCAGGAGACGCGCGGCCACAGCTGGCAGCCGTACGTGTAATTAACGACCGGCTGCCCCTGCTCCCCACTCAGCCCCCCTAGGAGCACAAGTTAATTGAGCGGGGCCTAAGCACCACTGATCTCAATTTCTTCTGAGGCAAGTAAGCCTTCTCCAATCATTTATTAACTCATGAAATTGACACAGCAGGTTAGCAGCCCTGGAGAAAAGGAACAGGTTTTTTGCCTTGTTACCAGACTTCCCAGACTGCAATCCTCACGCGAGGTTGGCAGAGGGGATCGGAGGAAGGGTTTCCTTTTACCCTGACTGTGCTTGTGGCCATTGGCAGGCCCATATCCCCAGGATGAAGGCGTGGAAGAATGATGGCCAGATAGGTTCCTCCGTGCCCAATACATAGGTAACGACAGCCCCACAGAGGTGTGTGCTATTTGAGAAGAGGCCTCTGTAGGAGATACAAAGAACCCTTGCAGGGGTGCCTGGATGGCTCAGTTTGTTAAGCATCCGATTCTTGAGTTCAGCTCAGGTCGTGATCTCAGGGTTCTTGAGATCCAGCCCTGCACCGGGCTCTATGCTTACAGCACAGAGCTCCCCTCCCTCCCCTGCTTGCAAGCACGTGTGCATGCATGTGGTCTCTCCATCTAAATAAATAATTTTCTTTAAAGGGACCCCTTGGGGCGCCTGGGTGGCGCAGTCGGTTAAGCGTCCGACTTCAGCCAGGTCACGATCTCGCGGTCCGTGAGTTCGAGCCCCGCGTCAGGCTCTGGGCTGATGGCTCAGAGCCTGGAGCCTGTTTCCGATTCTGTGTCTCCCTCTCTCTCTGCCCCTTGCCTGTTCATGCTCTGTCTCTCTCTGTCCCAAAAATAAATAAACGTTGAAAAAATAAATTAAAAAAAATAAATAAAGGGACCCCTTGCTAATCATCAAGGGGATAAAGGGAACCTGGATGTAGTAACAGGCAATGGACAGGTGGTTTTCAAAAGAAGTAACCAAAAAGGCTAACAGGAAAGTGAAGAGATGCCCAAACTCATGACTACCTGAGAAAGACAAATTGAAACCACAGTACACTCTTACTTTACGCTGGTAGGACTGGCAAAAATTAGAGAGCTGGATAATGCCAGGGATCCGAGCATCTGCAGGAATGCAGGGACACTGCTGGAGGGGCGTAGCGAGAGCAGCCACTGACCTGGTGTTACTTCGTCATATTAAGTTCACAGATACCCCACGAGAAGCAATTCCGCGCCTGAGTCTATGTCCCCAAAATTTCTCAACACGTCCACAAGGGGGTCATGTGTGAAAGATGTTCATGGCTGTGTTGTTTATGGAGGCAGGGAACGGAAGCAAGCTCAGGGACCATCACTGGGGAGTGGAGAAGTGAAATCAAGGATGACGCCTCTGTGGAAGGCAACAGACCAGAGGGGCCATAGCAACAACCGGACATCTTAGCACAGCGCTAAGTGAAAAACAGACAAAAAACCCCCAAACAGTGAGATGTAAAATAGTGCCTACATAAACTTAAAATCCAAGCTTACAGATCAACAGTTCACATGTTCAAGAACACACACCAAAACAATGGATCTCATTAGGTGTTAGAATGGCCGCCGATGGAAGGAGTTGAACAGGACTGGAAGAAGAGACAAGCAAATAACGCAAGAGAGGGGCCTGGCACAGACCCATGGTAAGTGGTAATGTGCTATGATTGCACGCAGCATAATTATCTTCACCGTCTGCATCTGAGGTCCAACTTGAACAAAGAGTAAAGAAAGAAAGGGGCTTTGACCACCTCCAGGAAGCCTTCCATGATGCACTTAATGTTGCACATTTTTGGTTAGCCTTCCTATTTGTCCCCAGACAACTGTATTTGTTCATACACTCGTGTCCTGTGGGGGTGTACTTTGCTTCCTTCATTAGATTACAGACCATTTGAGGGCACAGACTTGGAATCCTGTGTCTTCGTAAAGCTCCACTCCAACTGCTTGATGTTCTGTGCATTCCAAACATGGAATGACCACCTCTAATGGGGAAGCTGCTTTGTATGCAGAGTGCTATTCCAACACACAGCCGGGTGTTCTGGGCTCATCCGCCGCAGGTAGTTGTAGGAGCACCAGGCTACGAGGGCCAAGATTTGCGCTTAAGTTCTACTTTCTAGGCTCCCTGCGGTGACTTTGGATAACTGATGATCTCTTTGAGGTTCATCTGCAAAATGAAAGTAAATGACACACCTTCCCTCACAGAGTAAGGATTATGGGAAAGGGGGTGTTACTTTAAATTACGCCAGCTTCGAAGGAGAGTGGATGTTGTTCCAAGGACTCAGGGTCCCTGTGGTCCTCTGCTGCCAACAGAAGAGATGGCCCTTCGCTCTCACTTGTCTCTCGATGAGTTGGCCATGTCAAGGTTTGGAAATAGACGTGGTAAGAGCTGGGCCACTCGACATAACAGAGTTAAAAGAGTTTATTGAGGTGTAAGGGAGCAGGTAGGCCAGAGAGGGAGGGATGGCAAAGAAAGGAGATCCAGAAAAAAATGACTGAGTCTGGGGGGCTTCTGTTGAGTCTCTTGGCCAGTTAAAAATCCCGGCAGCTGGTTAGTGCCAAAGGAGGTCTCTAAGTTTTTTGCAGTGTCTTCTCAAATTGTCGGTAACTCACAAATGTGAATATTCTTCTCATTAGTGGCAATAGTTTGAAGAGGCTGAGCTCAGGCTCGGATCGGTGGAATGCAGATGACGCAGTAAGGACCAATTCAGCAGACGGGGCTGAGCAAGGACTATCTAGACCCTTACAACGCATGACCCCAGCTCCTATGTGAGTCACGCCTCTCAGATCAAATGTGTCCTGAGGTTCCCGATCATGACCTTGACTAGCATTCCAGCTGGGACCTCTGTGTCTCAGACTCACGGACACCCTATGTCATTCTCCTCATTTATTCTCCACTTACTATTATTAGTAGTAGTTATTATTATTTGTAGTATTAGTAGTTGTTATTGAGCACGGTGCCCGGCATTGAGCTTTGCCTCAGGAACACAAACATGATAAGACAGAGCGCCCTCAAGGAGCTCACGGGGAGAGGGGGGCATTGTAAACAGTGGGGGACATGGTCTCAGGCCCGGTGGTTGGAAGGCCCCGGGCTGACTGCAGTCCCTATCAGACCACCACGGTGCTTGAGCCTGCAAACTCCCTGGAGCAGGCAGAGCTCCGGACCAGTGTCCGGGGGTATCAGTAAGCGTTTACTGCAGATAAATAGCAAAGATGGGGGGGAGGGGCTGCTCCTCCCAGCCCAGGGCTGACCCAAAGGACCCGTGGTCCCTCAGTTACGACGGTGCAGGTCATGGAAACCGGGCACAGAAGTGCAGAGTATCACATGGGCACCCAGTGCCCCCTGTCCCAGTTTACAGCCGTCCTGAGCTCTCCTCCCACAAACCCCCATTGTGCTTATAGTCTGTACACACAAGTGGGACTTAATTACGTGTCACTTTGGATGGCTATTTTGGACAGATGACCCTTGTCTCTGCAGCTCTTGAAATCAGGGTCACCGATCGTGGTGGATCTGTTCTCTCTGCTACAGGGAGACGGGTGCAGAGGCCAGTAAACTTGTTAAGGGTGTGGCTTCCCTTAGACTTGGCTTTGTTTCCCTTTCTGCCTTTCAAAACAATGTTCATCACTGCTTACAGAATTTCCCTGGGCTTCGTCTTGTTTGATCTCCAGGCATGGCACTTTTTTGATTTATTCTACAGAAAACAGTTAAGTTCAGAAAAGCCATGGACGCAGCTAATTCCGGGAGCGCTGGGATACCCTGCTGGCACTGTTCTTCCACGACCAGCGTGGGTTTTGTGGGAACATGCAGAGTGGCCCGTGTCTGTGCTACCCCAGCTCTTCTGAGCCCACATTCCATACTCTTTCCCGGCCTGACCGTTTGCAGGAGGGAAGGAGCCTCCATTGGCCTCCGTAAAGTGCGTGGTTCTGCATCATAGACTTGCGTTTCTCTCCATCTGTATTTGATGTCTACCGTTGTTCAGAAGGTGTTCTGAGATCCCCAGGCACCAGGCCTCCGGCCTGATGACTGCTAAACAGGCTTATTAGGAAAGGCAGAAGTGTCTGTGGGGTTTGTTTCTCCTCTCTAGAAAGATGTCAGCTGGCTGGAAGAGATCCAAATAAGAACACAGGCCATGCAAGGGATGGAGAGCTTGTTTTTTGAGGCCAGATGGTGATAAGGAGAGCATGGCATTAGGACTGAAAAGGCAGCCAGAGGGAGCTAGACTGTAAGAGACTGGTCATTGACCCACAGTCGTCAAAGCAGGGGAAGAAGAAGTGGGAGGCTTGCTCAGGGCTTTCCAGGGGAGGCAGGATTTGAAATAGGGATAAAATTGGACCGAGGGAAATTTAGACCACATCCAAGGCAAATCTCACAGGACATAAGCAAGTGTAACAGAGGTTTGGAAACTGTTAACTCATGTCGCACAGGGAGGCTTGGGAGCATCACAGAGCTGGTCTCCTCTCCTGACCCCCAGTCCAGAGGACAGGGCCTATTTCTGCACCTGTCGGGTGTGACTGGGCCAGACTGAGGGCAGGAGGGGGGTGGGACATCCAGGGCAGAATGGGGCAGCTTCTGGGTTTGGGGACCTTAAAAAAAAAAATGCAGCAGAATTTATGTAGAATCCTTGAATCATTTTAAAGAAAACATTCTAAAATGGGCAAGAGCACCCGGGGAGGACTCTCAGAAGTCCAGGCACAGGAGATCAGGTGAGGGAGACGGCAGGCCTCTGCTGCCACGGGTGTGGCCCTCTATGGAAGCCACGGAAGCCCAAACCCAGGGCTTCAGCAAGGGCTCTGGGCAGAACCCCACCGGCAAGCCGGGCACAGACACAGCAGGTCTGTGAGAGGGCCAGCAGAATCTGCAAGGAAGGCACGTGACTGCATCAGAACAAAACCATCCCCTTGGCCACACAGGCTGGAGCTCCCACCCTTAGTGAGCAGGAAGGGGGAGCTCACCTCCAGACACGTCTCATCATCTTAACAGTGGATGTGCACATCCTCAAGGCCACTGCACCCCACAATATACAGGGTTCCTGCTCCATATTCTGGGTCTAGTAATTCTCAACTAACGCTTTGCATGTCTTTGTGAACTGCCAAGGTAAACTCTTCCGCCAAGTGACCTGCTTGACTAGTCCAGTCAACATCCTAGCACATAGAGGGAGCAAAACTCAGGAAGCAGCGTCTGGATCTCAGTGAATCGTATTTCTGGCTGAGCTACATACTCTGACTTATCTGGCAGTGGTCGTCTTGTGATGGTTCGTTCAGCTGAATCTTGATCCCTTTGCACCTTGTGGATGGGGTCGAGGGTGGGGGGTTTACAGATTCTAAACTGCAGGTTTCTAACTCTTCCCCCCAGAAATAGAGATTAAGGAGGGGGCGCAGGGGGACTGAAGGTGGCCAGTTTACCCTTCAGGGAAGCCTCCAGGATAGGTTGATCCAGAGAAGCCAGAAAACAGGTTAGGAAGATTAGAAAGAGCAACTTCATGCTTTTTTTTGTGTAACAGGAAAACATGTTAAGGTAAAATATTTATAGGCTTTCTCCTCCTCTACTTTCTGCTAAGCTATGTCTACTGGCTCATCTCTTGGAGTGGGCAGAGTTGGGGTAAAAGAGAGGCTGGGAGGTCCCATGCTATTTGAATTTATGGGAGCTAGACAGGTCAGAGTACTGGCCTGAATACACTTGGACGATGAGAGGACAGGAGGAGAGATCCAGGAGCCAGTGTGAAAGGCATTTGAAAAGCATCTTGGAAGGACGGACAGAACAGGAGGCTCAAGGTGGCCATCATATGTGTGAGATACAGGGAGAGCAGGAGACGGGAGAAGATGAAATTTTGAAGTTTTTTTTCATATATATTATGAATACAATTTCTCCCATTGGGATCTTCCCAAAATGTGCATTAAAGGTTTAAATTGCTCTCCACGGGGCGCCTGGGTGGCGCAGTCGGTTAAGCGTCCGACTTCAGCCAGGTCGCGATCTCGCGGTCTGTGAGTTCGAGCCCCGCGTCGGGCTCTGGGCTGATGGCTCAGAGCCTGGAGCCTGTTTCCGATTCTGTGTCTCCCTCTCTCTCTGCCCCTCCCCCATTCATGCTCTGTCTCTCTCTGTCCCAAAAATAAATAAAAGTTGAAAACAAATTTTATAAATAAAAAAAAATAAAATAAATTGCTCTCCAAACCTTTTTTTTTTTTTTTTTTTTTGCATATTGGATTTGAATTTCCTGGAATGAGACACCTCGAAGAGACTGAGACAATGTGATAATTTTTTTTCTTTCCTTTTGTGGGTTACAATCATAAAGAAAGACTACTTGGTCTGAAGAAAAATAATCAGTAGCAATTTAGTTACATCAGCACCACTTTGGGTAAAGTCAGAAAGAAAGAGACAGCTAGATTAGCATTTATGAACTTCCAAAACTTTAAGCTTGTGTGTGTGTGTGTGTGTGTGTGTGTGTGTGTGTTTCTAGTTTCCAGAGAGGCAGTGTATAGCTTTCGTCAGCTATCAGAGAGCACTGTGACTTCAGAGAGGTTAAGGACTACCAAGTGAGATGAGGTACAGGGAGAATGTGTAAGAAGGGGATGGCTAAGAAGACAGCAGCTGCAAAAAAAAAAAAAAAAAAAAAAAAAAAAAAAACGGAAGCAAGCAAGGAAGGGAGGGACGGACGGAGAGAGGGAGGGAGGTTTCTGTCCAGGAAGACTCCTGTCTTCCTCTACAGGTCGAGGAAGGAAGAATAATTACATTTAAATCAGGTATGAACGGTCAAGACAGGAGGTCATTTCCACAAGCAAAAACAAGCCAAACGGAAGAAAAAACTAAAAAGACACAAAGACAGGGATTTGGTAGGAATCATGAGTGACACACAATTCCTCAAAATGTTCCTGGCAGGTGGCCCCTCTGGGACAAGGCAGCAGAGCACATCTGAGTCTCTGACATTTTTTTAAGCCCCAAATGGATTAAACACCCTTTAAAAAGACCTCCTTCTATGTCAATGATCACTTCTTAATTTCATTCATTTTTCCTACTTGTTATTTTGTGCTTTTCTTATCAATTTCTCTTTTTTCTCCCAGTTCTTTATGTACCTCTCAAGATACATTACACAGGCACGTTTATTTTTATGCCAATGGGAAGATATTAAAAACTCTGTTCTACACATTTTTTTCTGTGTGTCAATATATCATATATATCTTGAATATCATTTCATATCAGTAGAAGGCAGTCTCCCTTCTTACTTTAACAGCTGCACTGTAGTCTATTAAAATGTAGCCCTGTAATTTATTTAACCTGCCCTTTACGCATGGATTCCTATGTCATTTCCAGTCTTTTGCTACTACAAACAATTTTGCAAAGGACATCTTTGTACGACTGTCTCTACATCACACATGAGTATACCTGCAGGATGACGCTTAGAAGTGACACGCCTGGGTCAGGTGTGTGTCTGTATTGCTCATTCTGACAGGCATTGTCAAAACTGCCCTTCAAAGAGAACGCACCGCATTTATACTCTTACTGGGAATGTATGCTGGTGCATTTTCTCACATCCTCGCAAACAATCTATGGAGGTATAATTCACAACTCTTACCACGTTCTTTGAAAAACTACTGACTAGGCATATTAACACTTGCAGTGTCATAAATACTATAAGTATTTTTCTACTCTGGGAAAGTTTTCCTACTAGGAAGTTTTCTTGCACACAAGTTTATGTAAGGCATTTTTCATTTTTTCAATGTAAGTCTTCACCCAGCATAGATCTGTTTCATACTCCTAGGATTTCAGTTTTAGTATATTTTTTTAGATAGAGAACCAATTCTGCCAGTTGAGCCTAATTTTCTTAAACTAAATTATCATCTTATGTACATATTATGCATACATTATATTAATTTCAGCCTTATTCATATACAGGTCTATTTCTGAATTTGCTACTCAGAAATTAATTAATTTAATAATTAATTATTAATAAACCCCACTATTTTATTAAGCTGCTTCGTAATACATCTTAATAGCCAGTAAAACTATATTTTAACTTTTTATTGAAATGCAACATACGGAAAGTACGCAAATCATAAATAAGCATCCTGATGAATCTTCTCACGTGGAACACACCTGTGTAAGCTGCACCCTAGAAGCTTCCCTTGGAGCTTTGGCTCATGGGCCTGCTTTAACTCTGCTGGGTGGCACCAGAGTCCAGACTTTCTCGTGGCCACCAACTCCTTTGCTGCTAACTCTTGGGCTATAGCTTCTTACACGATGGCTCAGGACCTCATAACAAGAAGCCACGGTAGAGAAGATTGTTGTGGCTGGACTATGATACGAAAGAAATCTGGGCTCTGCTCTAAGGCTTTTCCACCAGAAAGGGCACTGAACCATCATCAATGAACAGAAGGGAAAAGTGACTGAAGCCTTTACCCTCAGTTTCTTCTCAACAACAGCAAGAAAAGCTGTTCCACTCCCTTTTCAAACTTCGCCATCCAGGCCAGTGCGATGGGGAGTATCTGGGACACAGTCCCCTTGAGTGGGCTGGGGGCTGTGGGTGAGTCCAGGGGCTCCTTACAGAGAGCTGTCAGGGGAGGACATCCAGCCCCAAATCAGAGCTGGTCTGGGTAACACTATAAAATCATTTCTCTACTGCGGACAGGGGAATCCTTATGGGTGATGCTGTATTTAAGAAGATATTTTTCCTTCTTGAGTTTAGACTGAACTGTGAGAATTATTTGACCTTGGAAGGTATGTTATATGAGTGTGTGTGTGCATGCACACGTTTGAGCCAATACTAATGCTCTGGAGAACTACAGTAGGCATCTCTGTACATCACATTGCCTGAGAGAGACAGAGAGAGAGAGACAGATGTGGGATGCCAAAGCCCAACTCTGACCGCCCCGCCCCAAGTGCCCACCGTAACTCTACACTGACTGGCTCAGACTCTGTGAAATGGACTGCTGGCAAACCGTGTCCTTGCATTGCCGTGGAGGGACAGGGGAACAGATCCTAAGGAAAGATCATACCTTGTGAGTCACAGATGGGAAGAATGGTCCCTTCTGAGAAAAAGAGACAGAGGAGGACGAAGGGGGAAATAACTTGCTTTCTATCCCTTTAGATTATAGTATCTGACTGGCCAGGCTCCGTATCCATTTAAATCCCCCCTCTGCCCTACAGAAGTCACCCTTCTAATTATTCCCTACCTGCCAATCAAATCTGTTAAGCACCAGAGCCTCGGGGGGCAGGAGGGTGGAAGGCTGGGCCACCAAAGGAGAGGCTGCCTTCTCCACTCCACTGTTTTATGGACGCTAATGCAGCAGACGCAGCACAGCATCAGAAGGACAGAGACCCCGGAGTCCCCGGGGAAGAGCCACCACAGTGGAGCAGCTGAGCATGGCAGCAAGAGGAAGAGAAGGAGCATACCATGAGGAAGAGAAGACAGCTAGTGGCTGTCTTGTGACCAGATGTGACCAGCTTCCCTGTTTTCTTCAATTTCCGAGAGGAGGTGTGAGGCCGGGAGAGAGGGGTGAGGGTAACAGATGAAAGAAGATGAGCTGAACACTTCCTGTCTGTTTGTTCAAGCTGGTTTGCCCCCAAGGGTCAGTTAGGACAGATTTGTCTCTCTTCTAAAGACATTTTCTCAAGTCTCAAGATAGCATGGCGTCCAAGGCCCTTCTTGCTCAGCTAGCTGCCGGGACAGAGAAGCCTCCAAATCTGGGACCTGGGCCTTCCATGTGGTAATGTAGGGACCCAAGGTCCTCCCATTTAGTGACTCTGCCTGCAGCCATCCAGACAGAGAAGGGTGGGGGAACACGGCAGGAAGGGTCTTGTGGGCCAGACCAGGAAGCCATGCACGATACTCCTGCCCACATGCTGTTCACAGGCCCTGCCCAGCTGCCCGGGAGGCTGGGAGGCATAAAGGGGGGTATGTGCCCAGGAGTAAGGAGGAACACAGTCCCTAACTTCTAATCCATCTTTATTTCTTGGCATTATCTCTTTGCACTTTTGCTCCAAAAATACCGAAATGCATCCTAGGTAAACCAATCTCTCTCAACGCTTCTCCATCCTTCTATACACTGTTCTGTCTTCCTAGGCCACCTTCTCCACCATGATCTATTTGGAAAATTTCAATTTCTCCTTGAGGAATCAGCTCAGGAACCCCTCCTGCTCCTTTTAAGTGTGCCTTGACTCGTCTAGGCAGACCTAATCACTTCTTATTCTCGACCTTATGGAAACCTCCTTCATAGCGCTGGCATAATTTATAATTCATAATTTATAATTGTTTTTAATCGTCAAAAACACCTGCCTCCTTTGCTAAACTGCAAGTCTAGTGCAAGCAGGAATGTTTTTTGATGTTTATTTATTTTTGAGGGGGTGGGGGGAGGGAGAGAGCACACGAGTGGCGGGGGGCAGAGAGTGAGGGGGACAGAGGGTCCAAAGCAGGCTCTGTGCTGACAGCAGAGAGCCTCATGTGGGGTTCAAACTCACAAACCACGAGATCATGACCTAAGCCAAAGTCAGATGCTTAACCGACTGAGCCACCCAGGCGCCCCTAGGAATGATGTTTTTATCCTGTACCTGCTTAGGGCAGTGCCTCGAACGACGACGACTCCGTAAACACTCACTGACTGAATGAACAAAAGTGCATCTCCCCCTAGTTTTCTTTTTCTTCAGGCTAAGTGCTCTCATTTGCTTCTACCTTTCCCCAAGCAGCACGGCTTCCAGTTTCTCACCATCCTTGTCTCCATCTTCAGAGTGAGCCCCAAGTTGCCTACGTCCATCAGAAGATGTGGAGCCACAGATGTGAACAGGGCCCTCTGGCCTTGAACTGATTGGTGCTGATTCACTGGGCCGACTTTGCCCCCTTGCTTGACAGTAAAGTCCACAGCAGATGTGGGACAGGGCCTCAGCTCTGGCCACAGACCCTTCTTTCCTCTTGGAATACTTCCCCCCGCCCCCCGCCCCCATCCAGGCACATCTATGATCTCATCCAACAATCGTCCATTCTAATAGAACATTTTAAAGACCTTGGAGGAGGGATGTTAATTTAGATGCGTAAGGTATTGCTGGGTAATGTGGGGCTTTGGAAATTACGCCAGATGCTTCTAGGTCCATAGATAGGGACAGTCACTTTGCAGCAGATTTTCTCGCCTAGCGTGGGAATCACTTGAGCAGCCTCTTCTTGTCATATAAATACAAATGACTGGTATGGTGGATGGAGTGCAATGTCCATTCCATCCTCCTCCTTGCCTGTCTTACTGCAAGGCCAAGGCTAGAATGCTAAAAGTGATGTTTTCCAGACTCTCTCGTATCGAGGGTTCTGGACAACTTAAAGTGTAGCCAACCAGATGCACTTGTGCGAGACTTGGAAAGTGGAAGTGAGGCAGACGCTGCTTTACTGCTGCTTCTGCTGGAAAGTTAAGACATGGAATTTTCTGGAGCAGGGTTATCAGACGTCTCGGGGTCTCTCAAGAGGCAGGGCGAGTGGCATCTATTTTTTGCACTAGTGGATCCGGCAGGATCCATGCGGTTCTGGAGCCAACAGTTGTGGTGGCAGCTTCCTGAACTCTGGATTATAGCTCAGGCCATGTGCAGCTATGGCCAGCAGCTACAATGTCCGCTTCATGATCCCTCAGCTTCCCGATGTGGTGCTATTATTCCAGGAGTCACCTGTAGGGGCTCAGCCCAGATCCTGCCCCTTAGATCTGCCAATGATTTGTAAGCACCTAATCCCCTGCATTAAATACATCTTTCTTGAAATGGATGGAATGAAATAAAACAAAAATAAAGACAACGAGAAAAAGGAAAATAATTCTAAAAAATGGGTAGAGTGATTTCTGGTTTTTGCAGCCTGATCCAATGAGTAGGCATCCACTGACCTCCAGGAAAGGTCACCCAAACATTCTGTGGCTTGAAGAAAACTGTACCTCTCTTCTGGAGACCGTTTAGTATGCACCAAGCTGAAAACTCATCGGAGTATGAATTTGTAGAAGGATCCCAAGATTCTTCTGAGAGGGCAGAAACCAAGACTTTAACTCCTTCTTCCCAAGATTTGAAGTTAGAGAATCCTGTGGAGTCGCCCTGACCAAGGTCTGCTGGAAATAAAGCACTGCGGGGAGGAAGTGGATATCTGTGAAGGGCACACAGTTGTGGGCGAACCGCTGGCTCTGACATGTCACCTGCCTCAAGCCAGAAGCCTCTCCTCATCCAGCTGCCTTAGAATAGTATGGCGCCGTGGGGAACAATGGCTGGATGGGAACCAAGAGCTATTTAACTTGGGACCATGGCCTGTTCAGGGACCACATCAGCAGGAGGACTTTGCTACAGTGGACATACATGTCCATGGGACAGCACAGAGCTAGCATTCAGCAGTACGCCACATAGCATCAATCAGTGCAAGCAGACTCACCAGAATTTCTAGTTTCTTTCCCAGTCTTCTACCTAGAAACAGAAGTCGTCTCCTCTGGGTTGAATGAGACCCTTAAGGTTTTGGGGAAGATGGTAGAGAAGCCTCAAGAGGGAGATACTGAACTTTCTGCCAATAAAAACGCTTTAGGGTTGGACAATGAATGAGAGAAATAAGAGTTATGAATTTACTTGTAACCCAGGCTAGTGAAGTGGGTTACCCAAATTACAGGCACAGAATAAAAACCTAAATACATTCAAAATTCAAACTTAGGTATGAAAGAACTCAGAACAAAAAATTAATGAAAAGGTAAATAATAAATTGAGAAAGTAACTATGTAAATATGAAAGCAATCTTGATGATAAAGCAGTATATTAAGATCAAACAGGTAAATGAGCAAGTACAGAAATGGAGAGTTTACAAAGGATGAAATGAATTAATAAACATGTGTAGAAATATCCAAGCTTACTAATAGTCAAAGAAGTGCAAATTGATATATCTCTTCCTTCTACTAAACTAGGGGAAATCACAATACCTAGTACTGATCAGATTGGGTGGGGTTTGATACCCTATTTTGTTAGACGGAAATTTATAAAACTCCATGGGAAAATACTTGGCAATATTTGTTTTACACATGTACATAACAAAGGCTTCTAGTTCTAAACGGCTGATCAGAAGGCTGTATTTATCTTTCCTACCTCCCAATGTCTCACTGAAATAATAGAAGACATACGGAAAAATAACCTTAATAGCAGTACTGGAAAATCAGGACAGTGTGCCTCCAATTGGGAATTTCTGTATGAGGTGAAACCGATGAGAGCAGATTGATGGTGAACCCCAACAACCCATGACCGCATAACAGACGGCCAAGAGGACATCCAACCCAAGTAGCTTTCCTACCAGAATTCTGGCATAATCCCAATATCAGAGGCATTGGACCTTAGGAAGGAAGAAGACCTTAGGCCTCAAACTTGGGCCTTCAGACAAACTAGCTAAGCCAGCTTCTCCCCCTACTGTCTGAGCTGATGGGGATGTAGGATAAGGCTCAAGTTCAAGGTTCTCTGAAGGAGGAATTTCACCACAAGAAACTCCTAGAATGGATACTAAAGTTAGAATAACAAAGCAGTATCCCAGGGTGCCTGGGTGGCTTAGTTGGTTAAGCATCTGACTTTGGCTCAGGTCATAATCTCATGGTTCATAAGTTCGAGCCCCACATCGGGCTCTGTGCTATCAGTTCAGAGCCTGGAGCCTGCTTCGGATTCTGTGTCTCCCTCTCTCTCTGCCCCTCCCCTACTTGTGCGCTCTCTCTCTCAAAAATAAACATTAATTAAAAAAAAAAAAAAGCAGTATCCCAGTGATCAGGAGGGGTGGACAGGGCCCCAAACTTGAAAGTCAAAAAATTTATTGTTCATCTTCCTAGTAATAAGGAAATATAAGTTGAAACACTAATGAAACAGCATCACACCTGACCGGCTAAAATGTAAAAGGCCAGATAATATCCAGTGCTGTTGAAAGTGGGGGGTGGGGGGGGG
>NW_024412426.1:13813086-13815201 GCF_014898765.1 Herpailurus yagouaroundi
GGGGGGGGGGGTGGGTACTGGCCCTTACATGCACTTGTTGGTGGGTTGTAAACTAGCAGAACTGATATGCGGGCAATTTGATAATATGTACCAAAATTTGAAAGGTCCATGTACTTTGTCCCAGCCAATTCTACTTCTAAAGAGCTCATCCAATAGAAATGCACATGAGCACGATGCAAGTACAAGTATATTCCTTGTAGTTTTATTTGTAATTGCAAAAATTTGATAAATATCCATCAGTAGAAGTTAAATGAGTTAAAGTTCTTCCATGGAGAACATGTTAAAGAGACCAAGGGAAAGTAAGACTCTATTTGAATTAAAAGTTGGTGAATGAGAGTAACATCGAAACATGTTCATATTGTTTGAGCCAACATTCTAATTTCTAGAAATATAGCCAGAATGAAATGATCCAAAATAAGGAAAAAGCTAGAATCAGAGAAAAAGTTAACTGTAGTGTTATTTATAACTGGGAAAAAATTGGGGGTGCCTGAGTGGCTCAGTCCTTTGAGCCTCCAACTCTTGATTTCAGCTCAGGTCATGATCCCAGGGTCATGGGATTAAACCCTGCTTTGGGCTCTGTGCTGAGCATGGACCCTGCCTAAGATTCTCTCTCTCTCTCTCTCTCTCTCTCCTTCTGCCCTATCCCCCACTTGCATGTGCTCTCTCTCTCTAAAATTTTTAAACGTAACTGAGAAAAAATTGGAAACAAGCTAAATATTTAGTGATAAGGAAGCTATTTGTTTATGCATTATACAGGTACTCAATGAAACATTATATAGTTACTGAGTTATAATTACAAACACTTTATCCTAACATGGAACAATGTTTAAGAGGACAAATTTGGACACAAATTCACATAAAATAGGATTATAACCAGGCAAAACATGGAATATAAGTGAAGAAAAGAATGGACTATGTGGCACTGGGCTGGGGGTGGAAGTGATGCGAAAGGACTGTAGATGATTTTTTCCCTTTATTTATTTATTTTTTTTAATTTTTTTTTTCAACGTTTATTTATTTTTGGGACAGAGAGAGACAGAGCATGAACGGGGGAAGGGCAGAGAGAGAGGGAGACACAGAATCGGAAACAGGCTCCAGGCTCTGAGCCATCAGCCCAGAGCCTGACGTGGGGCTCGAACTCACGGACCGCGAGATCGTGACCTGGCTGAAGTCGGACGCTTAACCGACTGCGCCACCCAGGCGCCCCTTTTCCCTTTATTTTTATCGCTTTCTGTAATGCTGTTTTAAAATAGTTTTATGAAACTCTTTTTTGGCTCTATAAATCCTCAGATTAGTTCTTACTTGTTTTTCAGTTATTCTAGTCACTCTGGTGACCTTCTCCCATGCCCCCTTCCCACTACCTCTCATGTGCAGGCCTTCTTTGAGGTCGCTGGAGGATGTCTGTGGTTACAAGTTTCCATGCTGAGTGTGTGGGGAAGAAGCCCAGGCCTTGCAGCTAGAGGGCCAGGTTAGATTCCTGGTCAGTGGAACTTTAGATAAGTCATTCAGCCTCTTTCCGTTTCCTTATGGTAATTTTCCTACTGACATACTTACACTGTTGTGTAAATGTCCCCCTTTGACATTTACCTGAGTTCACCCTCCTGTATTATCTGTCTCCCATTCCTTTTTAACATAAACTTCTCTGATGCAGGGACCTGTCTTATTTATCTTCTGCCTCCTACAGCATCTAGCAAAGGGCTCTATACATCATGGGTACTCACACTTGTTAAAATCAAAGTCTCACATACAAAGCTACCATATAAGCCCTTCACAAAAGCAAAGGATTACTGTTTCTTAATTAATTTTTTTTGCAGAATATGCCTTTTATTATATTCAATTTATTTAAATTTTTTTTTCAACGTTTATTTATTTTGGGGACAGAGAGAGACAGAGCATGAATGGGGGAGGGGCAGAGAGAGAGGGAGACACAGAATCGGAAACAGGCTCCAGGCTCCGAGCCATCAGCCCAGAGCCCGACGCGGGGCTCGAACTCACGGACCGCGAGATCGTGACCTGGCTGAAGTCGGACGCTTAACCGACTGCGCCACCCAGGCGCCCCTATATTCAATTTATTTAAACTAACAAAAAAATGCACCCATTTCTACCACCACCACC
>NW_024412426.1:13815301-13831719 GCF_014898765.1 Herpailurus yagouaroundi
ATTTCATGCTTTTTACGGCTAAATAATATTTCATTAAAAATATATACCACTATTTCTTCATGCATTCATCCCTCAATGGACAGTTAGGTGGTTCCCATGCTTTGGCTATTGTAAATATGCTACAATGAACATGGGAGCGCCGATATCTCTTCAAGTCAGTGTTTTCATTTTCTTTTTTTTTTTTACTTTTCTTAAAATGTTTATTTTTGAGAAACAGAGAGAGGCAGAGCACAAGTCGGGGAGAGGCAGCGAGAGAGGGAGACACAGAATCCAAAGCAGGCTCTGGGCTCTGAGCTGTCAGCACAGGGCCCCATGCGGGGCTTGAGCTCATGAGCTGTGAGATCCTGACCTGAGCCGAAGTCGGACACCCAACCAACTGAGCCACCCAGGCGCCCCTCATTTTCTTCAGATAAACACCCAGAAGTGGAATTGCTGGATTATATGGCCGTTATATTTTTAACCTTCTGAGGAACCACTGTATTGTGTTCCCTAATGGCTGCACCAATTTACATTCCCACCAACAGTGTTACACGGGCTCCCTTTTCTCCACATCCTCACCAACACTCATTATTTTTTATCTTTTTGATAATAGCCTTTCTAAATTGGTGTGAAGTGATATCTCATTGTGGTTTGATTTGCAGTTCCCTGATGATTAATGATGTCAAGCATCTTTTCAGGTACCTATTGGCCATGTGTGTGTCTTTTTCTTTAGAAAAATGTCCATTTAGAGCCTCTGCCCAGTTTTTAATTGGATTGTCTTTTTGCTATTGAGTTGTGTGAGTTCCTTATATAATTTGGATATTAGCCCCTTATCAGACATATGATTTGGTAAATATTTTCTCCTATTCAGCAGGTTTCCTTCTCGTTTGTTGATGGTTTCTTTTGCTGTAAGTCAACTTTTTAGTTGGATATAGTCTCATTTGTTTACTTTTGCCTCTGTCGCTTGTGCTTTCAGGGTCGTAGTAAAAAACTCATTGCCAAGACCTGTGCCAAAGATCTTATGGCCTACATTTTCTTCTAGGAGTTTCATGATTTTAGGTCTTAAGTTCAAATCTTTAATACATTTTGAGTTAATGTTTGTGCATATTATAAGATAGTGGTCCAGTTCCATTCTTTTGCATATAGCCGCCCAGTTTTCCCAGAACCATTTATGGAAGAGACTCTTCTGTCCCTATTGTGCATTCTTGGCTCCTTTGTCATGTATTAATTGACCATATGTGTGGGTTTATTTCTGGACTCTCTATTCTATTCCATTGATCTATGTGTCTGTTTTTATGCCAATGCAATACTGTTTTAATTACTACAGTTTTGGAATATGGCTTGAAATCAGGGAGCATAATGCCTCCTGCTTTTTCTTTCTCAAGATTGCTCTATTTAAGGTCTACAAATTTTAAGATTATTTGTTCTATTTCTGTGAAAAATGTCATTGATATTTTGATAGGGATTGCATTGGATCTGTATATTTCTTTGAGTAGCATGAATATTTAACGATATTAATTCTTCCAATCCATGAGCATAGAGTATCTTTCCATCTGTTTGTGTCTTCTTCAATTTTTTTCATTAATGTCTGATTATTTTAAATATACAGGTCTTTCACCTCCTTAGTTAAATTTGTTCCTAGATATTTTATTCTTTTTAATGCTATTGTACATGGAATTGTTTTCTTAATTTCTCTTTCAGATAGTTCACTATTAACATATTGATTTTTGTGTATTGATTTTGTACCCTGCAAATTTACTGAATTTAGTTATTAGTTCTAATGGTTTTCCTATGAATTCTTCAAGGTCTTATATATATAATATCATGTCATCTGCACATAGTGACAGTTTTACTTCTTCCCTTCCAATTTGGATGATTTCTATTTCTTTTTCTTGCCTACTTGCTCTGGCTAGGACTTCCAATATGATGTTGAATAAAAATGGCAAAAGTGGATATCCTTGTCTTGTTCCTGATCTTTGAGAAAGAGATATCAGTTTTTCACAGTTGAGTATGATGTTAGCTATAGGCTTTTCATATATTGCCTTTACTATGTTGAGGTATGTTCCCTCTATTCCTGCCTTCTTGACAGGTTTTATCACAAATGTATGTTGAATTTTGTCAAATGCTTTTTCTGTGTTCATTGAGATGATCTTATGATTTTTATTCTTCATTTTGTTAGTGGATATATCAAATTGATTAACATGCACATGTTGAACCATCCTCGCATCCCTGGAATAAATCCCACTTGATCATGGTATATGATCCTTTTAATGACTTATTGAATTTGGTTTGCTAATATTTTGTTAGGAATTTTTGCAACTAGGTTCATCAGGGATATCAGCCTGTAATTTTGCTCCTGGTGTCCTTGTCTGGTTTTGGTATCAGGGTAATCTGCCCCATAAAATGAACTGGGAAGAGCTCCCTCCTCTTCTATTTTTTGGCAGTTTAAAAGGAATTGGTCTTAAGTCTTCTTTGAATATTTTGTAGAATTTACCAATGAAGGTATCTGCTCCTAGACTTTTGTTTGGGGGGAAATTTTGATTACTGATTCAATCTCCTTACTTGTAATCAGTCTGTTCAGATTTTTAATCTCATCATGATTCAGTTTCGACAGGTCATACATTTCTAGAAATTCACTCATTTCTTGTAGGTTGTCCAATTTATCAGTCTCTTATGATCCTTTGCATTTCGGTGGTATTTGTTGTAATAGCCCTTTCATTTCTGATTTTTAAAATTTGAGTCCTCTTTTCTTCTTGGTGACTCTAGCTAAAGGTGTGTCAGTTTCATTTATTCTTTCAAAGATTCAGCTCTTAGTTTCATCTTTTCTATTGTCTTGTTAGTCTCTGTTTCATTTACTTGTACTATAATCTTTGTTCCTTCTACTAACCTTGGGCTTTGTTTTTCTAGTTCCTTGAGGAACTAGAAGTTAGGTTGTTTATTTGACACTTTTCTTGTTCCTTGAGGTAGGCATTTATCACTATGAACTTTTCCCTTACAACCGCTTTTGCTGCATGCCAAAGATTTTGTTATGTTACACTTCAATTTTCATTTGTATCAAGGTGTTTTTTATTTCTCTTTGATTTCTATTTTTACCTGTTGTTGTTTGGTAGCATGTTGTTTAATCTCAAATATTTGTGAATTTTCCAGTTTTGTTTATGTAACTAATTTCTAGTTTCATAACACTGTGGTTGGAAAAGGTGCTTGATATGATTTCAATCGTCCTAAATTTATTGACTTGTTTTTGGCCTAATTTATGATCTATCTTGGAAAATGTTCCACATGCACTTGAGGCAAATGTATATTCTGTTGCTTTTGGATGGAATGTTCTGTATTTCTGTACTAAATACATCTAGCTTAATGTATAATTTAAGGCCAATGTTTCCTTATTGATTTTCTGTCTAGATGATCTATCCATTGATGGAAGTGATATTAAAGTCCCCTACTATTATTGTATTGCTGCCTATTTCTCTCTTTAGATCTGTTAATATTTGCTTTATACATTTAGGTGCTCTTATGTTGGATGCATTAATATTTGCAAATGTTGTACCCTCCTGCCGGATTGACCCTTTTATCATATGTCATGCCCTTCTTTGTCTCTTGTTACAGTCTTTGTTTTAAAGTCTATTTTGTTGGGGGCGCCTGGGTGGCACAGTCGGTTAAGCGTCCGACTTCAGCCAGGTCACGATCTCGCGGTCTGTGAGTTCGAGCCCGCGTCGGGCTCTGGGCTGATGGCTCAGAGCCTGGAGCCTGTTTCCGATTCTGTGTCTCCCTCTCTCTCTGCCCCTCGCCCGTTCATGCTCTGTCTCTCTCTGTCCCAAAAATAAATAAACGTTGAAAAAAAAATTAAAAAAAAAAAAAGTCTATTTTGTTAGACATAAGAATAGCTACTCCAGCTTTCTTTTAGTTTCTAGTTGCATGGAATATCTTTTCCCATCCCTTCAGTTTCATTCTGTGTGTATCCTTGTTTTAATCTAAACTGTCTTTTATAGGCAGCATATAGATGGGTCTTATTTCTTAAATATATTTAGCCACTCTGTCTTTTGATTGGAGAATTTAGTCCATTTACATTTAAAGTAATTATTGTTAGGTATGTGTTTATTGACATTTTGTTAATTGCCTTCTGGCTGTTTTTGTAGTTCCTCTCTGTTTTTTGTTTTTTTTTTTTAATTTTTTTTTCAACGTTTATTTATTTTTTGGGACAGAGAGAGACAGATCATGAACAGGGGAGGGGCAGAGAGAGAGGGAGACACAGAATCGGAAATAGGCTCCAGGCTCTGAGCCATCAGTCCAGAGCCTGACGCGGGGCTCGAACTCCCGGACCGCGAGATCGTGACCTGGCTGAAGTCGGACGCTTAACCGACTGCGCCACCCAGGCGCCCCCTCTCTGTTTTTTAAAATTAGAATTATTATTAATGATTTTTGGTCTAGAAGGTTTTACCTCACCATTAGAATTTCTTAAAGCATGCCTATCCACCACCTGCAACAAAAATGCCCCATATGCTAAGAACCAGATTCCTAAGAACCCCTAAACTTAGTAAACCAGACTCTATGAACAGAGCTTGGAAATATGAATTTTAAGTAGGGCAATTACATAATTTATTACCCAAACTGTGACATTTTTGAGGAAAAGGGGCACTATTAATTATGTTGGAAAAATTGTCATAAACCTAGAAGAGTCATAAATTGTATTTATTTACTGTGATGTGTGAGAACCACTGACCAAGGTTCTAATCCTTTCATGGTGAGATCCAAGTATCTTCCCTTCTTTAATTCTCTCATAGGCCACAACAAGGACAAGACCCTGAGATGATGGGCTGACCCAGAAGCTACAGTGCTGCCATCAGGGTGAGCAGAAGTAGAAGTCGGCCAAGAGTGTGAGAACAAGGACAGCTGGTGTCCTAGGTAGGTCCTGGCCCACAATGGCCTCCTGATACCTTGAGAGATGCTGACTGTGGTCACCACAAATGAAGCTGACAGGACTAGTCCTGGTGTCCCCTTGAAGGACCAGGCTCTTCTCACCCAGAGACGGGACTTTCCGGTGACTGCGGTTACACAAATTATGCCCCACATAAAATGGTGGGAAAGAACACGTGTGTTAAGTCAGACAGCCCACAGCCAACAATAGCCACCTCGGGAGGGGTGACACCCTGCCATCTGCCACATGTCTAGTGTGGCATTGCAGCCTCTAGCTCCTGTGGCTGGACTATTGTATTCTTCCAGGGGAACTTCTCTTATGTTCATTTTGCCTTTCCTTTTCATCTGCAATCATGGAAAAGCACCCAGTTTTATCAAAGCCAGTTCTGAGAACTTTGAGCCTAAGAGACTACTAAAATACTAGTCTCTGACCTAGCTCACTAGAATCCCTTGAGATTTAATAAGAAACCATCCAAAGCTGATGTTTTCATTGTCTCCTAGTTGCATTAAGCCAGCAATCCACAGAATCTCTGCACGTGTGTATACATGTTCTTTTTCTCTTCCCTATGCCCCACACTTTCTTCACGCTGATATTTTTTCTGTGTCCATGAGACAAGCCCATATATCACTATGTGAATGCCTAATGAGTCTCCCAATTTGTACTATAGCTTATAGACTCTGGAATTTTGCAAGTAAAGCATAAACAGCTTTAAAATAAGGTTTCGATTATGCTATAGCTAACAAACTGGTTATGGTAATGTACATGGCATATGTAGACCTTTGAATATTTCCTGCCGTTGGGGCATATCTGGACCATGTCCAGAGAGGGGCTCGGGAAACTCACAGCCAATCAGGTGAGCAATAGTTGGAGAAATCAGTCTTGTTGCGTCTGCCCAGAGAAGTTGTTGGAGAAAGAATAGAAAGAGAGGCTATGATAACTTCTGTCTAATATGTGAATACCTGTCACTTGAAAGAAAGATTTGTTTTATTCTGCATTTCTGTTCCATAAACTATGTAACTCCATGCTTTCTTTTTCATGATATTCCTTCCCCACTGTCTCCACCTCTCAAGTTTCACTTCTCCCGTGAAGCCTTCCTGAGGCAAAGCCAGTTGTCTCCACCTTCAGGCTGCCAGCACCTATCACGCTGTTCTTTTCAAAAAATATTATCTCTTTGGGGTGCCTGGGTGGCACAGTAAGACATCCAACTCTTGATTTCAGCTCAGATCGTGATTTCACAGTTTGCGAGTTCGAGCCCTGCATCAGCCCTACAGGAGCCTGCTTGGGATTCTCTTTCCCTCTCTCTCTGCTCCCCCACCTCACTCATGCTCACATGCTCTCTCTCTCAAAATAAATAAACTTAAAAAAGATAATAAAACACATGATCTCTTTGTCTCGTCCACTAGAGTCTGAGGCCCTGCAGGGAGGAGCTGGAACACATTTTTTTTTTAAACGTTTATTTATTTTTGAGACAGAGAGAAAGCATGAACGGGGGAGGAGCAGAGAGAGAGGGAGACACAGAATCGGAACCAGGCTCAAGGCTCCGAGCCGTCAACCCAGAGCCTGACGCGGGACTCGAACTCACGCACCGCGAGATCGTGACCTGAGCTGAAGTCGGACGCTTAACCGACTGAGCCACCCAGGCGCCCCTGGAACACATTTTTGTTTTTCAGCACCTAATATAGAGTAGACCTTTCATGCATGTTTACATGAATAAATTACATGAATAAATGAGTAAATGAGTTTTTGGAAGGCGCTTTTTCATATAAAGCTCTGCGAGGTGATGAGGATCGTCATCACCTCCGTTGTACTGATGAGGTCACTGAGGCCCCAAGACAACAGGCGACTTGTCTAAGGCCACATGACTTGACAGCAGTGTCACAGACTGGTTCTCAGGTCTTCCTGTGTTAAGTGCTAACTTCTTTCTGCCCTGAGAAGAAAGTATGAAAACACCCAGGCAATCACAAACAAGCCAGTAGTGGTTGCACTGATTACATCCCTCCTTGCTGGGACTGGGCCTTCTGTTTAAAACATCAGTAATGAATAATGTCCTCAGAGATACAGAGAGAAGACTGGGGGTTGCCAGCAAGGCGGTAGGGAGTGGGCGAAATGGGTGAAAGGGGTCAAAAGGCACAAACTTCCAGTTATGAAATAAATAAGTCACAGGCATGCAATGCACAGCGTGGTGACTACAGTTAATTATATTGTATAGCATATTTGAAAGTTGCTAAAAGAGTAGATTTGAAAAGTTCTCATCACAGGAGCACCTGGGCACCTCAGTCGGTTAAGCATCCGACTTGGGCTCAGCTCACGATCTTGCGGTTCATGAATTTGAGCCCCGAGTTGGGCTCTGTGCTGACAGCTCGGAGCCTGGAGCCTGCTTCGGATTCTGTTTCTCCCTCTCTTTCTGCCCCTCCCTCTGCTTGCTCTCTCTCAAAAATAAATAAGCATTAAGAAATAAAAATAAAAGTACTCGTCACAAGAGTTTTCTACAGTAATGCTTTCAGGAGAATCATGGCCAAGCCTTGCTGGAGTCCTATTTTAAGATATCCTACCTAAACAAGAACATTAAAGTCATCGTTATTTATTTTTTAAAATATAACTATGTACAGTGATAGGGGTTGACTAGACTTAGTGTGGCGATTGTATAGATCATTTCATAATATTTACAGATTTCAAATCACTATGCTGTGCACCTGACACTAATACAATGTTACATGTCAATTACACCTCAATTAGAGAAGGAATAATGTCTACCAGAACTATTTACTACTCAAAACAATGCTTTGAAGAGGAACTTGCTATTTTCCATTTTACAGAAGAGGAAACTGAAGGTCAAAAGACTAAGAAATGTTCCCAGAGTCACACATCTAGTAAGTGGCAGAGTCAGGATTTGGACCCTGGTCTTCATGAGGCCAAAGCACATTAACGCCTGCGTATTATTGCTCGATTCAATATTCAATTATTACTACTGAATGCTGTTTCTGGAACAGGAGGATTGACCTCGCCTCAAAATAAAGGAGCACATTTTAATAGAGAGGAACTACAGAGAAAAAGGAGAGGACGAGTGGGGAGGAGGCAGTGAGACCAGTGCCAACCATAATTGGAGGTGTTTAAGCATTTGGTGGGATGGATGGAGTAGACGACTTTTATGGTTCCTTTTGTCCGAGGTCTTGCTCCCAACACTTGTGGGGCCCAGGGCAAGACGACAAATGGAGGCTGCAGACTATGTGTCTAAATATTTAAAAGTTAAAAGTCAAGCTAGCACCTGTGAAACAAAAATAAATTGTATCTTCCTCCCTTGATAAATATCCTTTTACAACACCTGGGTGGCCAGGCTCCATTTTAGAATTCTTTGGAGCTCCATGTTGAAATGTGGCAGCGTGGTGATGGCTGGCCCAGTTGGCAACCTCATACCCAGCCCCCCCCCTCCTCTTCACCACAGACTTGGTCCTATACCCATGAGAGGCCGCATGTGCATGGAGTATGGACACTCCAGTCTGAGTGTCCAGGCCCCATCCACTGTCCCCAAGATCTGCCTCTTGGCCACCCTACACATGCATACTCATGGAAGAATAGATCTGGAAGAGGCCTGCACAGGTTCTGGAAGCAGCTTGGGGCTGTACGGACCGGCAAGGCGGGCACAGATGCATCCTCTCAACCCCACAGACTTGTCCTCACACATGAGTGGCATGGCCCAAGGAGAGGGAGGACAGGGGCTTCTCCTGCAGGGATCTCAGAACTATTTCCAACACGGAAGTTCCATGATGTTAAATTCCTTGGGTTTTTCCTTTCTTTTGAATATTTACATTATCTGAGTTTAAGAACAAAATCCTCCATCTGGGACAAAGACCTCTAGGCTGGATGATTCTGAGCTGGGCTCGGGGAAGCTTTGCTGGACTGTTAGATTTTGGGTTTGGTGGCCTAAAAAGGAATATTTGCTGCAGAAACCCAGACCAAATTACTGATGGGGACTCAAATTCATTTCCCTTTATTTTCTGCTCATTTTTTTTTTAACGTTTATTTATCTTTGAGGCAGAGGGAGACAGAGCACAAGTGGGGGAGGGGCAGAGAGAGAGGGAGACACAGGATTCTGAAACAGGCTCCAGGCTCTGAGCTGTCAGCACAGAGCCCGACGCGGGGCTCGAACCCACGAACCATGAGGTCATGACCTGAGCCAAAGTCGGACGCTTAACCGGCTGAGCCACCCAGGCGCCCCATGTTTTCTGCTCATTTCTTCCTGGCCAGAAGCCCACACAACGTCGTTTACTTAAGAACGTTCTGGGATTTGGGGAACTTTTGTCCTTTATCCCACAACTTTCTTCCCCTTCTCTCTCTCCTCATTCTCTAATGTTCCAAAGGCCACCACCATCTTCCCAGATCTGCTCAGAATCTGAACTGGAGCTGCCTTCTCCCACCCCTACAGTAGGCTTTTTCTACAGCAAATGTCTTCAACTAGAAATCCCAATCTCAGTGAGGACGGACCGCTACCTGCCCAGATCACTGGAAGGGTGAATTTGGTCTCTGAAGGGTGACAGCAGCTACAGAGGCTAGGTCTGCCGTGCTCACCAAACCAACTCTCCCTTTATCCCAGCTTATATCTGCAGGTGGGTTGGAACAGCTCTTCAGTGCTGACTTAAGAGTCTGAGAGCCAGACCTTGGTCGAAGTACTGGCTCCGTTGCTTGGTACCTTTGTAATCTTGGATAAATCATTTAATCACTTTGGGCCTCAGTTTTCCATTTCTAAAATCTCTAAAATGCGGGGACGAGGGGTGCCCATGACCCGTGAGATCATGACCTCAGCTGAAACCAAGAGTTGGACGCTTAACGGGCTGAGACACCCAGGTGCCCCCAGAGTAGACTTTCTTAATGAGGCAAATGGGCTCTGAATGGTTAACAAGCACAGTCTGGCAGTTATGGTCGTACTTAAAACCAGAGGACTATCATCTGGATTTACCAAATATAGGAACAGGTGAGTGGGCAGTGGGACAGAGGGAGGATTATTCACTTTCAAAATGGTTCCCTTTTTGTCTTCTGAGAAGAATTCTTTTTTTGTCTTGACTGGTTAGAAGCTGGAGGACCAAGAAAACAGACGCAGAAGTGTTAGAGTGAAGGTCAAACCTACCACTGATTGCACGCTGAGAGAAGTAGTCAGGTGGTGGTTGGCAAAATTACCTTTGCAGAGAAAATCCTGAGAAACACATCACTCATATTTGCGTAGCGTTTTACAGCCTACGACGCCTATATGTTAACCCATTGTCTCCCGGAGTCTCTGAGCTGGAGCACACACCAGGAGTAGTCCCCAAACTGGCAGCAGCAGGGAGTTTAGTCACCAGGCAGGTCCCCAGATGCCCCCCAGACCAACGAATCAGAATTTCTGCAGGTGGGAAGCTGTATGGTTAAGTGCCCTCCACAGGGTTCCCCATGGGGCGTGGGATTGGGGCACCTGCCCTCAGCTGGGTCAATTGCCACCGCCTCCCATCATCCCATCGTCTCTCCCCTGGGCCCTGCCACGGGTTCCTTGTTGGACTCCTGTCCTCTGTCCTGCCCCACTCGGTCCCTTCTCCACTCTGCCACCAGACTAAGTTCCCTGAAACACACCCGATCAGGCCCCTCCCTGGTGCCCCCCCAAACTCCCTCAGGCTGCTGCCTGGCACTTGGAAGAAGTGGTGCAGTGGGGTGTCTAGACCTTGCTCGCATCATCCCCCACTCCGACCCCACTCCCTGTGCAAAGCTCGTCTGCGGAATGTTTCCCGATTTCGCCCCAGGCCTGTAGCAGGTGCTGTGTATCTTCTATCAGCACCTCTGTCAGGCTTATGTGGTTGTGGATTACAGATCCATTTAACTGCCCAAGAACGCGGGGAAGGGAGCCTTCGGGGCGGGGGCTATGTCTTGCTCATTCCTGTATCCCTCCTACCTAGTCAGGGACCAGCACAAGGTAGGGGCTCTATAAACGCCAGCTGAAGGAATGAGTGCATGCACACAGGTACCCTGAGCTATCATTTCTTCGCTTTAGATCGGGCAAGTCCCAAGAACAGATGTGTTTAGGGTGAGCTCCCCTTGCTCACGGGGCTAACTGCACAGCCAAATATCTCACTGTATTTACTACCAATTAAGTAGCCTTGGACTAAAGAGATTGTTTAGGAACTGGAAGACTGCTTTGGGTTTGATACCACTTGTTCCATGACCACTTAATATTTTAAAATAATCTCATTTCAAACCATTATTAATAATACTGCTTCGTAAGTCAAAGGATGTCAGGGTTCGCCTAATGGACTTTATCTAATTCATCCTCCCACATCCCTGATGTTCCCTTTTCCTGGCAGCAAGCCTGAGGTGGCCAGGACGCAGAAAACGCTGGCGGGAGTGCCCGCCCATTCCACCACTGGGCCCTTGGGAAAGGGCCCTGCATCTGGGTCCTGAAACACACACAAACGCGTAAGGATGCTGGGCTGAGAAATGCCAGGGGCCAGAGAGGTCGTGGGTCACATAGGAAATGCTCAGCATTTGGGGTCTGAGGTCTGAATTTAAATGCTGGTTCTCCTTGTGGCCTTGAGAAAGTTACTCGATCTCTCCGAACCTGGACGCTTTCCTTTGTCAGTGGGGATAATACTTGTATCTTCCTTACTGGGTTGTCTTGAGGATTAAATGACCCAATTACGTCAGAGGGCTCGGCAGGCAGGGACCTCACAAATGTGGCTGGTGAGACTGGGCCCGGAGACCCCTCTCCGCTGCTCAGCCGCGGAAGCAGAACAGCCCGGCCCCTGCACCTGAGCCCACATTCTAGCCCAGGCTCCCGTTCAGATGTGCGTTTCGCTTCGCTCATGACTTCTCGAGCATGGTGGCTAGCCCTGAAGGGTCCTTTCTCTTTGGGGCTGATCGGGACAGGGACCTTTCAACCAACTTGTGCCTGGCTCTGGATCAACCTAGGGGGAAACTGGGACCACAGCGCTGTGACTGCTGCCCTCCTGTGGGCGAGGATCTCAGAAAGGCCTATCCGAAGTAGGGGCAGGGCTGCTCCCACTTCAGGTTGAGTTCCTGGTGGTTCTGGGAGCCTTCTGTGATGTGTTAGTAGGGGCTTAGTGGCTGTTTTTTGTTGTTGTTGTTGTTTAACTTTATGTACTTATTTTGAGAGGGAGAGAGAAAGAGCAGGGCAGCGGCAGAGAGAGAGAAAGGGACAGAGGGTACGAACTGGGCTCTGTGCTGACAGCGGAGAGCCCAGTATGGGACTCAAACTCACGAACCTCGAGATCATGACGTGAGCCGAAGTTGGAAGCTTAATCGACTGAGCCACCCAAGCGCCTCTGAGTGGCTGTTTAGACTAAAACAACATGACAGCTTTTTTTTAACCCAACAAACCAGTCAATATTTAAAGATGTGTATTAATGAGTCCATTTTTGACAAGGGTGTGGGGTAATATGCACAAGCATACACTAGTGCATTGTAAATACGTTTAACCTTTTCAGAAGGCAATTTGGCAACGTGTACCACTCTTTTTTTTTTTAATTTTTTTTTTAACGTTTATTTATTTTTGAGACAGAGAGAGACAGAGCATGAACGGGGGAGGATCAGAGAGAGGGAGACACAGAATCCGAAACGGGCTCCAGGCTCTGAGCTGTCAGCACAGAGCCCGACACGGGGCTCGAACTCACAGACTGTGAGATCATGACCTGAGCCGAAGTCGGCCGCCTAACCAACTGAGCCACCCAGGCACCCCATGTACCACTCTTAAAAATCAAGGGTCCAGCAATTCTACTTCACACATTTGCTCCAAATAAGGAATTATGGCTACATGCAAACTTTAAGTCAATAATGATCACTGAAGCATTCTATATGAGTGACAATTTGGGAGCAATCAAAATGTTTAACAGCAGGGGGAAGTTAAATACATTATGGTACCTACAGAATGCCATTAAAAAAATAATATTTACACAAATACTGCTGAGCAAGTAGGCTACAAACCAGTATTACGAAGTGACACTCTTTATACACGTTTTCATAAAGAAAAACAAATATGTACACATACAGCCTAGAATAGGGCAGCCTAGAATAATATACACTAAAATGTTAATAGGGGCGCCTGGGTGGCTGAGTGTGTTAAGCCTCCCACTTCAGCTCAGGTCGTGCTTTCGTGGTTTGTGAGTTCGAGCCCCGTGTCAGGCTCTGTGCTGACAGCTCGGATTCTGGGTCTCCCTCTCTCTCTGCCCCTCCCCTGCTCACACTCTGTCTCTCTTGCTCTCTCAAAATTAAATAAACGTAAAAAAAATTAAAAAATAAAATGTTCATAGATCTTTTTTTAAGAAACGGGATTATGGGTTATTATTCCCCCCCGCCCCATGTACTTTTCAGTGTTTTCCAAGTTTTTTACTTTGAACTCATACACCTTTTATACATTGGGAAGAAACAGCTGTTACGTAGAAAAACAAAACCTGGAGTCTGGGTTGGGGTAGCTAAGGTATACGGTCCCACCAGAGGCTGAGAATTCCCTGGAACATGCCATAGACAGGATGCAGAACGAAAACCCAGGGAATGCCTTTTTGATTCCTGGCTGGCTGTTCTCTCATTTTATCCGAGGGAGAGGTCTGCTGGAAGACATGGGTGTGGCTTCCGACTTACGCTCACAGTTTAGAATCGCCTGTATTTATAGCCTGTGCAGTGATCTTTCTAGTCGACCGCAATTTATGGTTTCTTAATTGGTTTTCTTGAAACAAGCAGCGGTAAGTTATATCCCTAGCAAGGGAGAAACAAATCCCATCAGAGGCCAGGGTGAGGGCTGGGGGTGGGGGGGGAATGCACCAGGCCCCTTAAAGCGGCTCAGGTACAGCGGGGAGGGGGAGGTTGGAGCTGTTCTCTTCACAACCTCCCCCCATGCACTGAATTACAGTGCCTTTAATTGATCTGGTGCATCACAGCGAGGAGATGTTGGAGAAGCTGGGCTCTAAGTGAATAATCTCTTGATGTTCTATATTTATTTGTCCTCCCGCAGTGACGTCCATGGCCAATTTCTAAGGATGGACAGCTTTTTTTTTTCCACATTTGGGACCACCCGCCTGGTAGCCAAGCAACAGAGGAATCAGGCTTGCCTCACAGGGCCGAAGGGACAGGAATGGGGAGGATTCAAATCACTCATTAAGTCAGTGAAATAAAAATAATCACAAGGAAGGAGCCTGGAAGGAATGCCCTAAAGTCCCAGCATCTAGCTTTTATGCACTGCGATGTCTCAAGCTTGGGCTATCCTTCTATGGAAAAGCAAGGAGATGCAGTATTTTTTTTTTTTTCTTTCTCTGGCATAAAACAGGAATTCAGCAAATGCCAGTCTACTTTTCTAATTTTGTGTTGCAGAGATGAAAGGATTTTTGCCTTCACAAGATGCTTAAGCCCCTCCAAGGATGATACCACATCATGTTTTCTCTGGGTTTGGGGATACAGGTTTTTTAAGGCAATGCCGAACAGAGCTGGAAGGGAATTACAGAAGGTTACACCAGAGGTACACTTTCGATGTTCCAAATTCAGTTCATCCTCACAACAAATTCTATAATGCTGAATTGTCTTTATTTTCAGATGAGACCAGAGTTTCAGAGAGATTTAAGTAACTTGCCCACGTCACCCCACCGGAAAGCAGCAGAGCAGGGATGGAAACTTAAGCAGTGTGGCTTTACTGGCCCAAGGTGGGGACAAGGACAAATGTGGCTCCGGCTAGGTCATTCTTGGAGGGCACAGGAGGTTCTGGAAGGCCCAAGGTGCTGGTGGGTATGGGGCAGGCTCATCTTCAAATACAACCAACACAGAATCGCCTTTCCAGCAAGTCTCCAGCCCGGTCACTGCAGACCAGAGCCAGCCTCTGGCTCCGCGCGGATGGGCCAGGGGAGGCAGGAATGTCATCTGCCCATTTCTCCTTAGGGACTTCTCTTCCAAATGTGTCTCCAAGAGTGAAGATGGCCAGCTTTTGAGCAAACTCCGGAGCTAGCAGGTAAAACCGGGGAAATGTTCCTTAGAGCCACCTAGCCTAGCCCATCAGGAAGTACATGAGTTTTTTACGTGCTCGATTGCAGGAAAAAAAAGGGGAGTATAAAAAAGTGCAAAGCATGTGGCCATCCCGCATAGTGGCTGAGACTTATGATTTGCTACTTAATGTCTATGTGACCGTAGGCAAATTTTGCAACCTTTCCACGGCCTGTTTTTCTCATATATGAAATTGGATTATCTTTTCCTATTTCTTCTATTGTGTCAGTGGAATGTTCCGGGGAGAGACAGACGTAGGGAGGCCTGAATTACACCCCTGCCACTGCCTCTCATGAGCTGGGTGGTCTCAGGTGAGTTCCTCAACTTCTCTAGAAAACAGTTTGCTCAGGGGTGCCGGGTGGCTCAGTCGGTTAAGCGTCCGACTTCAGCTCAGGTCATGATCTCGCGGTCCGTGGGTTCGAGCCCCGCGTCGGGCTCTGGGCTGATGGCTCAGAGCCTGGAGCCTGCTTCCGATTCTGTGTCTCCCTCTCTCTCTGCCCCCTCCCCTGCTCATGCTCTGTCTCTGTCTCAAAAATAAATAAACGTTAAAGGAAAAAAAAAAAGAAAACAGTTTGCTCCTCCTGCAAAAGGAACTGCGTCCTTGCTGACCGACTCCTTCCCGGGCCCCCTTCGCCCCCTCCTCGCCTCTGTCCCCACATTAGGGCCCTCCTCACCCCCTCCACGTTTGCTAATTCAATGAGTCCGGGTCTGTCGAATTAAGCCCACTGCAGCCCCTGCCAGAATCCTCTAACAGCCCTAATTGGAAAAACAGCCTCAGCCTCTGCCCATCAAAGCTGATTACATCTGCGAGCAGAGGGGCCTGGTCCCTGTCCGGGCACTCGCTCCACCCAGGCCCGTGAGATCATTCCCCGGCTCCCTGGGGCTGTCTCCGGCTGGCCGGCAGGCGCCTCCTCACTTCAAGGAGAGCAGCTGGCCTCCCAAGCTTTGCCCCTGCCGGCATAAACAAATTTGTGCTCGCCACAGTGAACTGGAAACAACTCTCTCTCAAAGCAAAGAGTCATTTTTCTCAAACCCGCATTCACTTTTCTCCTCCACGATCCCAGGGGAATCTCGGGACCAGAGGTGAGGACTGACTCCAAGAAAAGATACGCTTGCCTCTGGGAGCCGTCCTGAGGGGCCACAGCCCAGCCTCCTGAATTCCCATTGGAATTCTCATTGGAACCCCTTCCTCAGGGGTCGGATCTGTCAACCAGCCAACAGAGAACATTCTGAGCATCTGTTGTGTGTCCCCCACTGTGCGGCCGCTGGGTGTGGGAGGAAGGGAATGAAGAGAAGTATAATCGTTTCTCCCCATTAAATCACAGGCTCTTAGAAGTATTTTTTGAGGGGAACCTGGGTGAACCAGTCGGTTGAGCGTCTGACCCTTGGTTTCGGCTCAAGTCACGATCCTGGGGTCATGACATGGAGCCTTGAGTCAGGCTCCGTGCTAAGCAGTGAGCCTGCTTAAGATTCTCTCTCTCTCTCTCTCTCTCTCTCTCTCTCTCTCTCTCTCTCTCTCTCTCTC